>NC_139325.1:35252500-35377500 GCF_056507025.1 Lutjanus erythropterus | reverse complement strand
ACAGCTCTAAGTTCATCCCAACACATTTGGGATTTTTCTTCTTTCATTTTAGAGATGAGCTTTCAATTTCAGTGTCACCATCTACAGTCCGTCACATATCAGTCTCCTGACAGCCCGACACTTAGAGGAGGGTTTGACTGAAATGGTCCTGAAAAGTGGCTTGGTAAAAAAAAAAAAGAAAAAAAAAAAGAGAGAAGTGTCTATAACAGCGTTCATGGAGTGATAGGAGAGAGGAACACACACCGATACTGGAGAGGAGTAGACCGTGGAGGAGCACAGGTTGTGGAAGAAAATAGTCACACACTCGTATTCTCGATGCAAAAGGAAGTATTCTTTGTTTTACCAACATCTCAACATGACAGTTGACACCCTGAAGAAGACTGAAGCTAGACCAGTCAGAGTGCTCCTTACACACAACATTAAAAACTGCTGCAGGTGCAAAAACAACCTGCATCAACATGTTTAAAGGTTCAGTTCAGCCCAAAATCAAAAATACGTATTTTTCCTCTGAGGGCAGCGATATGAAGGAAGTTCAGCACAGTCAGGCTTTCTTTGCATGAGCTGCTCGACAAAACCTAAAGTCAGAGATAATAACGGGTATCATGACAGTGGTTATCAGCTTGCTTTGTTAACTCAGGTTTTCTTTTTCAGACTCACATAACAAGGGGTGTTCGATGCGTCATTTGACTCTTCTACCACACAAACGGACGCAACGTGAGCCGCCCACCTCAGTCAGAATGAACAAGTTGTCATCATGAAGAGCTGTGGAAAATATAAGAAATATATCACGGCAAAAAGCAACACCGCTGCTGGAAATAAGGCAGGAGAAGAAGAATTCTGCAGAAAACGCCTGATGGACTGAATGCGATGTAATTTAAACATCTTTACAGCAGATTTAAACATGATGCTGTCTGTCTGACACTGTCCCATGATGACAGAGACGTGCAGATCACTTCAGCTTTTGACCAAATCAAAGTCAGAGGTTACCATGGCAACGTGACACATACAGTTTATGCTCGTGTTACATTATGTTCTACATAATACGGCTTTGTTCAGCGACATTACGAACATACAGCTCACATCACCTGCTCCAGACCAGGTGATGAGTTCAGCATCAGTTACCATGGTGATCTAACCAGGTGAAAAGAGAGACGCCTTAATCTCAATTCACTGTCAGCAGTACCGTTGTCTGCCTTGTCTTCAGTATCATGGAACTGGGTGACACTCGGCTTGTGGAGCTCAAAGAGCCAAAAAAAAAAAAAAAAAATTAAAAACCAGAGTCTCTTTCCAAAAATCATGACCCATTTACTCAAGATAATCCACAGTGAGCAGCTGTGAGAAGTTTCATGTGGGAACTTTCTGCAAAAAAACAAAAACAAAGCTAATTTTTGCTAAAAGTATTTTGAAAAAATATCTAGCTGTGATGATTCTGACTGATATTTCAGTTGCAGTATGATCACATTATACTCTGTTTTGTTCCTAAGTGATTTTGTCTATCTGTGCATTTATGTTGTGCTTCTGTTTTTGTTTATTACTGTACCAACTTCATTCCTATTTTTGTAGTTTTTGACAAAATACAGTTCTAGTTATTATTTTAGTCATTTCTTGTTTGTTGTCTCCCTCTCTTTATTTATTTGTTTGTTTATTTTTATCCCTGCTGATTAGTTATTTTTCCCCAGAACAGATTTTTCTTTGTGCTTGGTGATCTTCAGTTTTTTTTTTTCATTTTGTCAGTAAATAATTGATCCCTAAAAAAAAAGACAAGACACAAGCATCACAGAGCAACTAGCTGAAAAAGAACAAAATGCTATATTTTTATAACTGTTGTGTTCATCATCTGCTCCCGTCCTGCTCCGGACATCGAGTTCACTGACTCTCATTTCAGTCATTTTGTTCTGGAACTGAGCCTGAGTTCATCTTTGGATCTGACTGGACTCCAAATTGGAGGGAGAATGAATTTATTTTCTGTCACAGCTGATGTTGGCTTTTGTTTTGAAAACACATCGTCTCCATGGAAACAGAGCCGGTGATGAGGATGGTGTTTTTGTATTGAAGTTAGTTTCGGATCATTCATCAGCGTCTGAGGTCACTTTAACGTTATTAAAGTCTCTTTATTCTGGGTGGAGCTCCATCTGAGCTGCATGCTGGCCTCCCATTGGCTGCTCCTCATTAACCTCCTCGCTAGTCGAAGGCGTCCCCTGCACTCATCGGCAGAGGTAATTAAAGACCTGCTGAACCTGTTTTAATTAAGCTGTTTTAATGAAGACGTCTGCGGGTCAGAGTGCTGCAGAGATGTGACGTTTTCAGAGAAACGGCAGCGAAGGTCTCATCATTAATCAGCTGTTTATGCCTCCGAGCCAATCAGAGTGAAGGGTTTCTGCTGAGTCATGACATTGTGGAGGGGAAGTTTCACTCAGAGGAAAGTTTGACTCAAAGTTTTGAAGTTTTGAATATTTTTTAACTCCAGCAGCAGCACAGTTCTGTTTTTCCTGCTACACACCGACTCTCCTGTCATTCCCATCATCAGCCCTGCAGTCAGGATTTGGGAGTAATGGATTACATGTAATCAGATTACATGATTAGGATGCAAAAAAAAAGGTAACTGTTTTCCATTATAGTTACAGAAAATTAAGACCTAATCAAATAACAGTTACATTTAGCAAAAACTAACACAACATAAAAACAACTGGAAATAAACATAAAACACCTCCATACTGCTCGTCTGCTGTAATCCAAGTCTCCTTAAAGTCTCACCATGCTGTTAGCACACCGTCGCACACACACACACACACACACACACACACACACACACACACACACACACAACTTGTCATGTTGGGGCTTTAGGAGACTTGGATTACAGCAGACCAGCAGCATGGAGGCATTTTATGTTTTTATTCTGTTGGTTTTTACGTTTGAAAAGTGGTCACCACTTAATATAAAAATATATTTATGATTCCCTTTAATTCCTCACAGAAGTCTTGTCCTCGTGCTTTTTGTAACCTCTATCTGTCGAAGGAAAAACAAACAAAATGCTTGACTGGAAGAATCGCAGTCGATACAGGGGTTCTGACAAATGAGTGAATCAGGGAGCAGCCCTACAGTTGTTTACAGCTGGTTGGTCCATTTGTTGGTCCTCATGCTCAATGAGAATCTGGTCGGACAGCTGCTGGTGTAGCTTTCATAAAGAGAGAAATGCTTCTTATACATTATTTCCAGGTGGGAGGGACATAAGATTAGAGTAGTGTAGAAATGAGCGAGGGCACAGCTAATTTGGCCACTCCCACAGGTTTAATTTAATATAATGTTGAGTGTCAGTCCAGAGAAACTTTAAGTCTCATTTAAAGCAGCTACATCACGACAGACAGTAGGTCAGATGACGTTATCTGTTTTATCATAACAATTACATAATTGTAAAACCCACGGGCAGACATAAAGGGTGACCAGTAGCATTGACATGGACGATATGTGCAGGGCGAGAATGGAAGGCTAGACAGACATAGCAACAGTAACTAAGGAAGGCGGAGCTTGAAGGGTCAACTGTAATCAGGGTTTCCAGGTCTGTGTGACAAAACCAGCGCAAGAAGAAGAGAGTGTAGGCACAGTGTAATTGTGTGTGTTTACGTGGCTGTGCATGTGATGTGTGTATTTATAGATATGATTATTGTAATTTGCATGCAAAATAGGTCCACAGAACCAGCGGACAAAACTTGGCAACACTTCAAAAGTTTTCCAGTTCTGCAGGAATAATGTGGACCTGGCAGGCCTGAATGTACGACAGAAAATGATCCTGTCATCAATGATCAGATTTCTTCTTCCTGTTATCATCTATGGTTAATTTGAACCATACTGACATATTTGGTGATAAATCGGAATCAATGTATTGATGATTTATTGAAGATAAACTGTCCTGTGCTCAGACTGAGATGTTTAAAGACTCTGACTCATGTCCTTCTCACTAACCCTTCGTCTTGTTGTGTTCACTCGTACTGTGTTCGAGTTGGTGCAGCGTCTCTCCGTGAATCTTTTGTCTTCTTGACAGAGTTAATGGCCTCCTTTCATCCGTCTCCTCCTCTTCTTGAACCCGTCACGCCTCCGATGAAACAGCTGAGAGGTTTAATTGCTGCTGCTGTTGTTTGGGAACTACACTGAGGATGTTGGGACAGCTGGGAGATCCTCCTTCATTTTCTCCTTTACTCTCACAGGGTTAAAGAGCAAACAACACACTCACACTGCGACCAACAGTCTTTTTCATGTTTGGAAATAATTCTCTGATGTAAAACAACCAAATTCTTTTCAATTTATCAAAATCAAACCAGTCTTCCTGTAACCAACTGGAATAATAAAAAAAAAACTATGATTCTAAAAGTAAAAGTGAAAAAATTCAAAGTTTTTCTGACTCCTTGATAGAAAATGAGTGATTTATGAATTTTGCTGTTTGCTATAAAACAACCTCTAATAATACATCGACACACTCAGAGGTTACTGATAAAACTTTTTATTATCATAAGTCAGTTTTTTATTGTTTTGCACACAATACTGCATGTTAACACAACGATAAGTCATGTGTCCCAACACCTGTCCTCCATCTCCACCTTCTCTCTTTGTTCAACAAAACACAAACAAGTCAAAAACAAGTCAAACTGTGTTAGTTGTTGGAAATAATTTTTGTTCCATATCTGCAACATGCAACATGTCAAAAAAAAAAGTGCATCAAGAAGGTTCCTGAAATGACAGCTGTAATGTAATAAAATTCTCTCTTTGTTTTAAGGAGTTTCTGTAGTTTAAACACATGAAATCAACTGAAAATACAAACATAAAAAACGGTGGTGTTATTTATCACATGACACTGCCTGTCCAATACGCAGTAGCAAGGGTTAAAGTAACAGACCTCGGGTTTAGTAGCTGTCATGAGGTTGTCCACCGCAAAATACCACCTCAGTAAAATGAGAACTGTTGCCAACGCTTATTGTCATCATGAGTATATCCAGAAAATAGTGGGATTGTCCCTTCAGGTTGGGAGTGGAACACTGCCCAAAGTGAAGGAGTTCAAGTATCTTAAGATGTACGATGAAACACAAGATGACAGATGGATTTCCTTCCATTTGTGGAGGAAGCTGAGGCTGACAATGAAGCTCCACTCACCAGTCTACATTTCACCCCTAACCTTTGGTTGTAAGTTCTGGGTGGTGACTTTTAGAGAATGAGATTGAAAACAAAAGAGTCTCAGCTGCAATTTGCAGCATATTGGGTGAGGAGTTAAGGCATCTAGAAGGAGCTCGAACTAGAAATGTCTCCACCTCCTTTGCACTGGAAGGAACCTGTTGAGGTGGTTCCTCCCTGTTAAGGTCTTCTGGGCATTATGAGACTCTGGGGCAGACCCAGAATACACTTGAGGGATTATTTATCTCATCTGGCCTGGGAACGCCTCAGGATCCTCCAAAGAGGTCTTAAAGCACGTGGTTGGGGAGAAGGACAACTTTGCATAGCCTGATGCCACCATGACCCTGATCTATATAAGAGGGAAACGAATGAATGGATGGTTGACTGGCAGTTTGGTGCAACATCATCTCTAATGTGAACGGTGTATTGACCTGTCAGGGTGAAGAGTGAGCTGAGCCTGAAGGGAAAGCTCCTGATGTTTACCATGTATCTACATTCCTACCCTCAGCTGTGTTCACAACCTTTAGGTCAGTGTTTCTCAGCCCTGGTCCTGAAGTACCCCTGCCCTGCATGTTTTAGATGTTTCCCTGCTCCAACACACCTGATTCAAATGATCAGCTTGTCATCAAGCCTCTGCAGAAGCCTGATAACAACCTAATCATTTGAATCAGGTGTGTTTGAGCAGGGAAATATCTAAAACATGCAGGACAGTGGTACTTGAAGACCAGGGTTGAGAAACACTGCTTTAGGTAATGACTGAAAGAATGAGACAACACATGCATTACTAATCCCATCTGACCAAGGAATACCTTGGGATCACCAAGGAAGAGCTGGAGGATGTAACTGCAGAGGGTTTTTAGACTACCTTGATGGTCAAAAATGGATGGATGAATTGTGGAATTTCATCCTGACTTAAACTGCAGAATCTTGGGAGGTTTACACTGACAAGAAAAATACAGGATGAATTATCTCCACTGTGTTTCCCTCCTGGTTTGAGCTCCTACCAGAAGGAGAACCAAGGGCAAACCCAGAACTTGAATCACTAATTCAGACTGACCAAGGAATGCCTCGGGATCCTCTTTCTATTACTGAGGGATGTAACTGTGTATTTCTAGATGACTTTGCACAGTGCCATTGAGAGGGACTGAGATAAGTTTTGGAAAATCTTCTACTTTTGTACTGGTGGGCGCTCTAAGGCTGCCTGGGAGCAGCCCAGTTAGCTGCTTTTGACTTAGCACTTCTAGATACACTATGAACTGGATGACAGAGAATATTCGCATACAACTAGGAAGAATGACGTCTAAACTACCTCGCTTGTCCTGATGCCACAGGAACCTGGATCAGTGGTGGAATTTTATTGAATGGAGGGGTTGTGAAATCTGATCCTGACCTGAACAACCTGCTCTATTTTGGGGAGTTGAGAATCTTCTAAAACTGACGGGAAATGTCTTCATTTAACAAAAGAATTATAGACTTAAACGTGCAAAAAGTCTGGTTATACCCTTTTAAGGTCCAGATGTGACATATAACTGTTCCAATTACAACAGTAAAAGAAAATCCAGTTTACAAAAGAAGAAAGTGAATCAGTTGTTCAAAGGCAAACAAGAGAGGTGGGCAGGTGTTGTGGCACAAATTAACCAAAATCTATCACCATAATCTATTAAACTCTCCAAAGATACTTGTTGTGCTTTTATATCTACTCACACATTTTCATTTACATGTGAACATGCTTGAGAGTAGAACAGCCCCATCATCGGGTACATTGTAAACGTCATTATTACTCATATTATTCACTACCAGGAAACAGAAACCACAAGGACTGAGGAGTCCTGCATGGAGATTTGCATGCAAAACAACAGTTCATGCATCTGCCTCGCCTTTAGAAAAAAACAGTAGAGGATGCAGACGTCTGTGAAGGCAGCTTGCTTGTTCATCTGGCAGAGATCCAAAATGCTTTACAACATACGAACCTTACGAAATTTAGCAAAATCTCAATAAACTCTTATAAAAACAAACCAGAGGGGGGGAGGAGGGGGGGTTCATACATTCCGTCATCGACTGTTTCCCCACCCGTCATGCTGTCTGCAGGGAAGCAGCGTTTGGATTGGTCAGTGTTGTGAGTTTGTGTGCTTTTCACATCCTTTAAAACACTCCTGAATGTTACAATCAGCTCAGCCTCTGTAAGGCCTGCATGCACAACGGATGCTAAAGGTGCTACAGTTAGCATTTTTATACATGGAGTCTAAACTGGACCACGACAGAGATGAGATGTAGCTCTTTCTCACATCACTGGTACTATTTCTATGACTATTCTTCATTACCCATGAGCCTCTGCTTCCTATGATGTGTCCATGTAGTGTGAAATCCATGATAGCAAATTATTACGACCTGGGAGCCTTTGTCTCACTCAGCAACTCAAGATGGTGGGTGTTTGTGTCTGGTCACACCAGAAAGTGGCACCACAACATCCAGTTGAGAGTTCATGTTAAATGGGCAGTGCTGGAACTTTGGTAAAACTTTCGTAGTGACTATTTCCAGGCCTTGTTGGCGAGCAGCTGTGGCTGGTGAACGTGCTGCATCCATGATGTAAACACAGGATGAAAGACGCCTATAAGATGGCGCCTATCCAATAGGAATTGCTCACCTGGCGCATATGAAAAAAAGGTTTCTAGCTTCCGGGTTTAATTCTGAGGTATGTGTCCCACTAAATATTCACAGTAGTGTTTCTCCCACTGGCCCCGCCCACAAGTTCCTGCTCGTCCAATACTTTACGTTGTAATGACATCACAGATTTTAAGTCACTTCGAGGTGTACTGTCAACATTTTTAAAGACATCTCTTTTATAATGGTGGCTTATAAAAATGCCTTTTGCTGCAAGGCTGCGGCCACTGGGGCAAAACTGGAAGAAAGGCTGAGCAGCAATGCCTTATCCTGTGTTTGATACACATGCTAGCTAGCCAAAATAGTTGACTAGTTGATTGACTTGCTGACTAGCTGACAGTTAGCCTCTGGTTAGCAGCCTAGCTGGTTTGGTCACTATCTGGATAAAAAAGTTCACACATTTTATTCAGTATGCAATACCACTGATAAAGAGCCCTGTGTGATTTGGACTGTGTTTCAAATCTATGCAAAAGCTCTGTAGAGATTTAGTTTGTCTCTGTAATCAAATCCAGTTCCACTGAAAGGTAATGATTTTAATCTGAAATGTTGTGGTCAGAAATGCTGATGTGACCCAGCTGTTATTGTAAATACTAATGCAAAAAAAAGATAAACACTAACATTATCTAGAATTCTTAAAAGCATATCAAAAGTAATGCTACATCACTATTAATAGCTACTAATATCTGATTTTGTTGTGGTGATGAGGACTTGGATCTTAACTTGAAGGATATGTACAAATATAGTAATTGTTGACTGTCACATTAGATCATATACAATAAGACTGCCCCTGATCTCAGGTCTGAAAAACGGGTTATATCGGACGATTCACTTGTCAAGACGACTTCTGTTCCTCTGTGTTGGGGAATACTAAAAGGTCAAACACATTGCCTTTGTTCAGTGTGCATCTAAACACCCTCGGCTGAAGTTTCCTATGCAAGTCCACATACTGGCAGCTTCATGACTCATGACTGAAAGTTGGCAAACTGCTGCTGTCTTTGTTGATACTTCTGAAAAGCATCACTCTTTGGATAAACACACCTCAGCTGCTCGGCTTTCCCCGCTCGTTCTGTCTGTTATTGCATATCCAGTGTGTGCAACAAGCATCAAAGATATAAATATATGAAGCTATCTGACGTGGCCCCCTTCAGAGCATCCTAAAAAACACCTCTGTGTCGAGCAGCTTCACACTTCTCTACTCTGTTCTACTACTAGTTTTGTGCCATAAAGCAATCCAGAAAAACTTCCTGTAAGTCCAAACTGTAAAATTCCTCCCAATGTAAAACACAGTGTAGAGGCTGACAGGCTTGTTGCTGGCCTCATCTGTCTACAGTGATCACACTAACTTCTAAAATAAGCCACTGCTTCATGGTCAAATGCTGCACGTAGCACCTTTAACATCCACATCAATAAAGAACAAAAGACAGTAAACATTTTTCTCAGTCCAGGAGAAGTTGTGCCGTCCGGGGGCAGCTGTGTCTGCGGTGCTCAGGGGCCGAACTGCCTGGAAGACTGGTACTCACTGGGCACTTTGGGCTTAATGCCCTTGCTGTTGTAGTAGTCAACCACCTGGTTGGGCACCTCTGCTAGCACGCTCTTAGCCAGAGCAGCTGGAGACGCCTGAAGAAAAGGAGGAGACGGAGGAAAAATCAAACATACTCTTCATGCAGTTCAGACAAACACCAGCTGCACATCAAAGTGTTCATGTTTTAGCAGACTACTGCTGGCATGAGAAAGAACATTGCAGGTTCTTATTTAAAGGACTATTATGGCCGTTACAGCCAATTTACTATGAATCACCTTTACTTAACATTTTAATTCATTTTTCATCATCCATCAAGTTTTAGATTGACTTCCTTCCTTCCAGACAGCCATCGGTTTCAGTTCATTACTTCATACCATGAAAATCAAAATACAGAGTTGAAGTGTTCGGAGATCCATGAAGTGAATGTTTCAACAACTTTTTGGGGTGGGCTGAAGTTATCTTATTGTCATATAGTAATGAACAGGAACAGGAACTGCTTTCTGAAACTCTGTGTATGTCTCAGCCTTGGGGGTTTGGATCTCAGACATCTGGAAGGACTTTGGAGGAGATCCGCTGCTCCTTCTTGTTGAAAGGAGTCAGTTGGAGTAGTTTGGCATTCTGACGTCTCCCTCCGCTGGTTCTCTAAGCACAGTCAGTTAATGGATTGATAGACGGACGGACGGACTGACGGACGGACTGACGGATGGATGGATGTTCATGAGTGAAGGAACATGGAACATGGGATGGATTGGTGCAGCGTTGGCAGTGATGCAGGTGCTGAACTTTCCTGATGAAGAGGAACCTTGAGCTCTTGATTCACTGATTAATGAACGTTCCAGTCCTCAACTATCAGCATGAACTTTGGGTAATAATAATCCAAACAAATTGCTTGAGGTTGTAGCTTCAATTAGTTTTCTTCACAGATTGTCTTTGCTCAGCCTTAGAGGTGATGATCTCAGACATCTGGAAGGAGCTCAGAGAAGACCAGCTGCTCCCTCTTGTTGAAAGGGTTAGGGTTATGGTTGTTGAGAGGGCTGTCTGGACGACCTCATGGTATGTTCAGACTACCAGCAACAAGGCATCATGATACAAGTCATTTTCAATAGAAGCTGGCAACATGAAGCCAGAAACTGATGTCTAACACTTGTGAACAGAAGTCAAAGTTGAGCTGGCCAACTTTTGTCTTTCTGTAGCTGTGTTGCCATTAATGTGAACACACGGTTAGTCTGCTGTCACAACAAGCCAGATAAGTGGCAAAAAACTGACCCACAAGAGGATTCCCACAGGCCTGCTTACTTTTCCACTTACACTCCTCATAACAAAAGCAAGACTACTGGCAAATACTGTTGGGGGAGATTCAGCCACAACACAGGAAGTACGTTTACCATGAGATGACATTTAGTACATCACTACCAAGAAGAGCTCTGGTCACAACCACAACAACACACCAGGAGGAAAAGTCTTCAGCCAAGTTTTTAGGGAGTCTCATTTTTTTCCCCTTGTATGAGAATGATAATGTGCATCAAAAATAATAATGTGTGGACTCTCTCTCCAGCAAAATCTAACAATAGGTCTGGCAATACGAGACTACACTCATTAGTGTTAATGCTTTTGGCTGCAGTTCTCCGGAGAGCTCTGAAATGATTTTTGCTCACAATGAGACAGAACGATGATGTGACTCGGACATAAAATAAATAAAATTGACTACGTATCTGCAGCAAGTCCCTGTGGCAGGTTTATTCTAGTTGAAAGCTGAAATCAGTGGCTATCTCGAGGGAAATCAAACTAGATCATTAAAAAAAATCAGCAGGAATGTATGCACAATTAGTAGCAATTGGCAAAAATAAATAATACATGGACTAAGCCCCTCATAGACCCTCAAATATATGCACATATGCATGCATAATATACTAAAGATTATGTGGTACACACATTTTTATCCCGTATTATACAAGGTGGACTAAAACTGTTTTATGACCTGAATTCTGCTTCTCTTCTCTTTTCTTTTTGGGAGAAACAGCGGCTGTAATTGTCTGAAGGAGCGTCAGTCAGAGCTGCTCGTCTCTGCCTCGTTCAGCTGCCGTCAAATGAAAGTAGCCTCCTTTTGGGCCGAAGACAGAAACTCTCATTCATCACAGAGATTAAACCCGGGAGGAAAAAATATATCCAGCGCCTTTAAAAATGAGTCCAAACCGGGTAGATTAATCTCCACTGTACTTTACAGTCTGTAACCTTCAGTCTTGTTAAAGACCGAAAATTCATTTGAGAGAAATAAAAAATTTCCCACTTCAGATTGGTTGGCAGATTGCCACTCCATCTTCCATCTTAAAGGGTGAAAACTCATTTCTTCAATAACTTCACACTCTCTCATCTCGTCCTCCTCCACTTCCAATATGCTCTGGTCCTTATTCAAAACACTCGTTCTACTCTTCTGTTCTTGGCTTATTGCTTTCATTACACTTCACAGTAATCCACAGTTATTATAGGGTCACACTAAGTTATATATACACACTGTATAATTTTCCACCAAGCGGAGATCTTCCAAATTAACACACCATCTGGTGCCCATATTTAGAGGTTTTTCAGCTCCTGGACAACAAAGACCGTGAGCAGTGAAATGTGACTGTAATAACAACTTAATTTACACAGCAAACAACAAGTGATTTACAACAAATAAAAAACCTCTAGTCAGAGGAACAAAGCAAAATTAGGATCACATGAGGATAAAGAAATTAAAAACCTTAAAATATAAAGTACAAACAGAGGTGGAACCTGGTGAAAGCCTTCATGTAAAGCTGTATTTTAAGATCTGATCTAGGATGTAATCTGCACCATCATCATCACAGGTGACTTTTGGGGATGGTTGCACCGATTGGCTCCAATTGGCCTCCAAGATTTCCAGCCATGTTACAGTTCCACAAACATCCTGATTCCTGCGGTTCTTTTAGTGCAACGTTCTATAAAGCAGCACTCGTCACTGAAGTCTGGGTTTACTGATCCTCCTGCTAACAAAACAGGAAACACAAAAGGTACACGACAAAAAAACAAAACAGCAGTAAAACTTTAAGAAGACATGTCGTTACGTCTTCTTGTACCTTTTCTTCTTGTGTCTTTTACGTCATTTTTCATCTTATTGCATGTTTTACATTGTCTTTCGTTCTGATGTGTCTTTTTTTCTTGTTGCTTCTATTACATTGTTTTTTGTTTCGTTACGTTGTTTTTTGTCTTGTTACGTCTTTTCCGTCTTGTCGTGCTTGATCTTTGATCTGCACATCAAGGAATCATTTTTTCTTTTATGTCGTTGTCCCTTCCATTTATTCTTGATGGCGGGAAGGTGGTTTGCAACAACGTAAAATAAATAAATAAATAAATAAAAATAACAAACCTGTTTTGAAAATGTAAGGAGTATAAAGTACAGATATTTGTGTAGGGAGTCACAGTAAAAAGTTGTCATGTAAAGAACATATTTGTACTTAGTTACCTCCCACTTCTGGAAACAAATACTCTATCTCTGCACAATACATCCAGAACGAACATTGTACATAAGGAAAAATAGAGGATCTAAAATCATGCCTTGAGGAACTCCTCTATACAGACAGGAACAGAGAACCTCACTCTTCTTCAGTTAAAGTACGTCTGTGTTGAACTTTTATTATTTCACTGGAAGTCCATCTGATAGACTCACGTGTTTGAAGTTGCGGAAGGGGACGAACTGGACGATGTCTCGGAGGACAGGCTCTCCTTTGGGCGAGCGGAGGATCCCGTCGTCGCCATCCAGCATCTGCATGTCGCTGAAATCGGCGTTCCCGATCCCGACGATGATGACCGACATGGGGAGGTGGGAGGCCTGGACAATGGCCTCCCGCGTGTCGGCCATGTCGGTGATGACGCCGTCTGTCAGGATCAGCAGGATGAAGTATTGCTGCGAGACGGAGAATAGAAAAACTGTCAGCAGACTTTTCTCCACACTTCACTCGTCTACTCAGTTAAGACTTTTGTGGATGCACATGTTGTATTTCTCTCACCAAACAAACCAGACTCCTTTTCTCATTTAATCATTGTCATCTTTATTCAAACTGAACAGAAACAAAATCTGATTCAGTTTCAAAAATCACAGTTGGTTGAAATAAACTCTAAATTCTCTGAGTTGGATGTGAAAACATCAGGAGAGGAGCAAGAGGAGGTCAGACATCAGAGAAGCAGCGAGGAGAAACACCATGTAGAGCCAGAATATTTTCACATCTGACTCTGTTCATTAAGAGTTTATATGGTAATACTCAATATTAAAGTGCTTGCAAGTGTTAGTTTATCGATAATAAAGCATTTATAAGATGCTTATTAACATTTGTGTCATAAGAGTATGTAAGTGTTAATAATAGCATAATAAACATGTTTATTGGTAGATTATAAGACATTTATAAGCATCTTGTAAGAGACTTGTCAAAAGTTTATAAACTGCGTGAGAATCTTAATAAAAATCTTGTGAGTTCCTTATGACTGTTTATAATAACATTATAAACACATATATTTAGGTCAACTAACTTACCCACCTACTTCACTGTGCACTTCTTAACAGTTAACTGCATTTTGGGAGTTTTGGATCTGAAGTTTGAACAATATTTATTAAGGTTAACAAATATTTGTAAGTGCTCACTTGCTAATAATTGTTTGCAACATCCAACTGATTATACCGTCAGCAGCCTAAAACACACATAAATATCTAAATTTCCACTTTAAATTTATCTTAAGATGTCTTTATTGGTTTATCTAACAGTGTGTTTGTCATTGTGGTGGAATAATGAGAAATTAACTGCAACTAGATATTATTTTCATTATTGATTAATCTGTCGATGTTTGAAAGAAAATGGTGAAAAATGTCTATTAGTTTATTCCAAATCCCAAGATGACGTCTTGTTTTGTCCACAACCCAAAGATTTTCAGTTTCAGTTTCAGAAAGAAAGCAGGAGATATATTTATCTGCATTCACTATCTGGTTTCTCACCATGGCCTCTTTGGTGTGGACCTCCTGTGAGGCGGAGTTGGCGACCTTCTGGATGATGGGGGCGATGTTGGTGGGACCGTAGAGCTGCAGCTTGGGGAGGCAGGCCTGGTAGGCCTCCACCACACCCTGGATACCTGACAGGACACAAAAAAACAAACACATCTGATCTGCTTGGACTGAAACCAAGAACAATCCAAACATCTCAAATTCTGAGAATCAGTTGAAGTGAACACTATAAGAACATTTTCACCAGCAGCGTCTATGCTTCTCTTTTATTTGTTAATATTTACTTTATTTGATAATATATGTTTATTACTTATATGTTATTTACAAGTAAGACCAGACTACAAAATATGAATTAAAATGGAACAGCATGAAGTATATTAACTGCTCATTTTGTTTCCTTTTTCATATTAATTTCATCCCTCACTTCCTCTGTTGTGTCAGTTATTTGTACCGTTCTTCAGTTGTTCTTTCAGCTTGTTCTCAGCTTTGACAGCTGGATTCTTTAATGTTGCTGTGCTGATAAGTTCGGTAGTGGATGAATTTTGAACGGTGGTTAAACTTGAGCCGAACTATGAGTGCATTAAATGGTTTGAACGCACACCTGCCGGCCAATCAGAAGAGACAACAACACAAAAAAAAAAAAAAATAGCAGGGAGGTGCATAACTTTTTATAACAAAGATGGCTGTAATTTTTGGAGTAAAGTGCTGATCTCACCTGACAGGTCAGGCTCCAACAGAAATTTAGTGATTTTACCTCACAGGACACAGGAGCTGCTGGTCTACTGCTGCCTTGATCAGTTAGTTTTTTATGATATTGTGTAACTTAAGTCACACAATAACCTTTGTTCAGGTCTGAATTAATGTTACCTGCCAGGGATCAAGGCAGAAGTAGGTTTGAGGAATTAACGGCATAATTCTCGTTTTAAATATCCGAGAACAAGCACGCCTAAATCAAACTTTTTAGTTGCTCAGTATAATGCACCTCTGACCCTCAGTTACATTGTTATTATACAGCTATTGTGGATTTTCCAGAAGCTTTAAAAGTTCACTGTTTTGTTCATCAGGTTCCTGAACGTTACATCCTTTCAGGCAGAGAAAATTGTTCCTCAAACAAAAAGACTCTGCAGACTCAAGTTCACTCTCTGGATGTGTTTAGAGGCGTCCCAGCATGCCCGGAGGCAGCAGTGTTGTGATTTAACATCTGAAGGTCGCCGAGAACAACACACACACACACACACACACACACACACACACACACACACACACACACACACACACAGAGTCTTAATTAAGAGTGTGTGTGAGTGTCTCTCTGAGCTGATCAATGACCTTTAGCACCTGAGAGGGCGAGAGACCTTCAGCTAAACAGAGTCTGTCGCTCTCCCTGACCCATTAAACAGAGACAGGGACAGACCACTGTGTGTGTGTGTGTGTGTGTGTGTGTGTGTGTGTGTGTGTGTGTGTGTGTGTGTGTGTGTGTGTGTGTGTGGGAGGGGTGGGGGACTGGATCAGAAAAGAGGAGAAAATATCCCTCCAACAGCTACAAGTCTCATGTTGTATCTTGTTACAACATCTTGTTGGAGAGTTTGAGCTCGTGGGTCCAGTGTGACCAGCAGCCTTCAGCTGAATGAAGCCTCTGGGTTAAATGTTCTGTGTGTTAAAGTTTGACTTGTGCAGGTCAGGACACAGACTGAGGGGCCATCAGCTGATCAGAGCTCAGCACTGATCAATACGATCAATCCACAGCCGGTGATCATGACTGACGCAAGGAGAACTTTAATTACCTCGGCCCTTTTTATTCTTTATAAGCTGGTTGTGTTGAAAAAGAGATGAAGCTGTTGAATAAAACTGTGAAAAGATGTAGAATGTTTTCGAGGATTAAAGAATATTTTCCCAGAGGCTGTGAAATACTCTGACTTTTAATACTGGAGAATAAAATCCTCTGGGTGCAGCTGGATTTAGGTTTTTTTTTTAATTTCTCTGTTTTGGGCCCTTTTTCTTTTGATGTATTTCCTTTTTTCTTCACTGTGGACGTGAATAAGTGTTGATTAGGATGCTTACAAGCCTGACTCCAGAAAGTCTGTGTAAAACTTCAGTAAAAACAGGAGGCAGGCAAATTCAGAATGAATGTATATTTACAGAAGTTTACTGGTTTGGAAAAGTTGTCTTTGTCTTGCGTTTCATTGAATATAAGTCAGAAAGTGTTTGCACATAATGACAGTTATAATTTAGTTTTTATGCAAAGATACTGCTGATAGTGTGAAAATGCATTAAAATGAATTAATCAGTGTTACATTTTATCAGAAAAGATTTGATGGTATTTAATATTTTACATCATCCTGGACTTTTAGAAAAACTGATCAACATTTTGTAACGTTTTATGGACCAAAAAGATAATCAATTAATGGGAAAATTATTGCCAGATTGATCACTTGTTGAAAAATAGGTTCAAACATGTGAAAACAGGTGGAGCGTACAGTACACAAGATTCTGACAGGATTCATTTTTCACAATTTTCTGATATTTTATCAATCAAACAATCAATTAGAGGAAAAATTATGTCCAGATTGATCACTAGTTAATAAATAGCGTGCAGGCACACGTCCATGTGCTCCATATTGCCTTTAATATTTAAAATACCAATTTTATTTTATTAGCATATAAACATCAGCAAGTTGAGATGCTCAGAAACAAAACCACTGAAATGTTGGTTGTAGGTCGAGATATTTTGTTCTGCACCTGCTGAACTAAATGAACTGACAGGTTCCAGTTCGGTTACAGCCGAGTAGTTTTGGTGCCTAAAGCAAACCAAACTGCAACTGATTTACAACATTTAAAAAAAAAAGACAAGGCTTTTTCTGTTTGAGAAACAGAGGGGAGACAATCCTTTCATCCTTTTTTTAGGACTGTTTTTTTTTTATTATTATTATTATCAGCATGATTATCAAGCAAAGGTTTACCTAATTATGTTTTGTTTATGAATAATTCATGAAATTAATTTTGACTGTTTAATGAGCCTGTACCCTCGTCTCTTACTTTTTATTGTGTGACCTGTTTTCAGTGTTGGTGGATGATGGAGGTCAACGACTAAGTTAACTCTGAAAAAGACAATATTCCTTCTGAGCTGTATACAGTGAATATTCCCGTGTAAATGCAGGCGTTCACACTCAAGTTATGGATGCTTGTTCGCATCAAAATTTGATTTTTTCAAAGTTTTCTAAAATTCAAGAAAAGCAGATTATCTCAACAAAAAAATAGTAAAACTTTCAACATTCAAAACTCACACATCTTCTTTCTTCAGTGTATTTTTAAAAATGATCAAAGACGCAGATGTCAACAGGTTTTTATGTAAGCAGCTTTTGCAAGAGTAATCAGAGTTCAGAGTTTGAACGGCTGCATGTAAAATCTGAGGAATACTAATTTTCCTTGGTTTTATTAGCAGCTCAGTAGAAATAATTTCTTTTTGAGAATAAGGGCATAAACTAGAATATTGTGTTGAGAGAAACATGACATGAAATATGACAAAGAAACATTCTTGTGTGACAAACCGGGATGAGAGTGTAGCTGCTGACATAAATCCAGACCGAGTGAAGTTTTACATAAAGGAAGGCTGCCTCCTCCTCCACCTGAGCTGGAGTCACCTGAAGACGTCAGCAGCTCCTCCATCATTACAGGTTTCACATCGACGGACCTCCTTCGACCTCATCATCATCATCAAACTCTTCCTCAGATCAAAGAGTTTCCTCCCTGCACTCGCACTTCTGAGGCTTAATATGAAATAACCGAGAGAGCCGTAAATCAAAGCACCTACCTGCACACTCCGGGTTCTCCTCGTTAAAATTCACCGCAAAGTCATGGGAGACCTGCAGAGGAGGAGAGAGAAGATGACAGGAGAGGAGGAGAGGAGGTGAGGAGGTGAGGAGAGCAGGAGAGGAGAGGGAGGAGAGGGAGGAGAGAACTTTAAAAATGTAGATAGTGGACGTGGCAATGGCTCTTAAAACAAGCGACCAATGGCAGGCAGTAAAAGTACAGTAAAGTAGGGTATCACAGTAAGAGTAAAGTTACTTTACTTTTTAGGACTTAAAATACAGGAGTTTTATTTGTAATTAAGTATTTTTACATCATGGAATTAATGATTTTACCTAAGTAAAGGATTCACCCCCAAAAAACTTTTTGAATCTACACGATTCACGTGACAATGACTCATTTTGATTAAAAACTGCTGTGAATTTTGCTGAAAAGTGACGAGTTTGCAGGTTCGTAGCTTCTGTATCTCTGTGAAGTGAGCTCTTTAAGAGTGAACAACACTGTACATATATATATGTAACATGAGCTGACATACACTGCTGAAACGTTGCATGTCAAAAGTTTCATAAAATCCCTTTAACTTTGAGCTGCAGTACTCAGAACTGTCTGGTGTGAATATGCAGCGTTTTCTCGACACCTGAATGGAGATAATCACTACTTTTAACAGGCGGCATCATGGGAATTCAACCAGCAGCTCCCCGGGGTGACGAGGAGGAGGCTGGCTGGTAATCACTGGCAGGGTCCGCCTCACGCTCTGCTCTCCGCTGCCAGAGAGCATGCTGGGAGAGACGGCGAGCCGAGCGGTTAAATTACCTTGTAGTCGGGAGGGATCTGAGCGCCAAAGCCGAACGCCGGGAACATTTTGTCACTGTGAGGAGAAAAGAAAAGAGCACAGAGAAGTCTGAGAGGCTGAAGGAGGGCTCCTGATTGGCTGTCAGCAGGAGTTAACGAGCTCATTCAGGCCACCGCTACTTCAACACAAGGCAAAGAAATGACGTCTGATTGGCTGTGGGAGTGTCTGAAGCTGAGAGGTGATGACTTCCTGCACAGGTCACACAAAAGAAATACATGTATCAGAGAAAAACAACAAGGAGGCAGATTATCCACTTAGACTAAGACTTTTAAAACTGCAATAGATTTTTGAAAGATTTTTTAAGTTTTTACGACCTAGCTGATATAATTTACTTTTCTCCTTTAATAATCTTTGTTGTTTAGTTTTGAGATGCCGTTAGTTTTTACTATCTGTCTACGGGAAGTAATGTTTTTTTACTTGGAAAATCTGTTGAAGTCCAGCATATTTGAATCTCTCTGGTCATAACCTCTGATGAAAATACTGGCTGAGAAAATTACCAGCGAGGATGATTTGGCACCAGCCACAGACCCTCTCATCGACTCCACAAACGAGCAGCAAGATGCTTG
This sequence comes from Lutjanus erythropterus, assembly GCF_056507025.1. Classification (NCBI taxonomy): domain Eukaryota; kingdom Metazoa; phylum Chordata; class Actinopteri; order Lutjaniformes; family Lutjanidae; genus Lutjanus; species Lutjanus erythropterus. Next base: position 35,357,920 of record NC_139325.1, on the reverse strand, counting down.
AACTTCTCAACGGCCTGTGAAGTCCTCATCAGTGATTCCAGATAAATCTGTCCCGAGCGGGACAAACTGGGCTCTGCTGGATCCCAGTGTGACAGGAAAGAGAGAGAGAGGGTTCTCTCTGCAGAACCGGATCAAAGCAGCAGACGAGGTCACAAGACTGCAAGTTCTGCATCCAATCTGAGAAGCAGCCCCTGACTTAAAAACTTCAAATGTTGATGCATCGAGAATCGTCTGAGAATCGTAGCTCTTTTTTCTCCACAAGCCGAGTGTCTTCTAGTTCCATTACGTTGGAACTAATTGTTGTCCCGATGAAACACAAGAGCACACATGTGGTGATCATCTGCTCTAACATAAGCTGCAAATGTTAGCATGTCCGGCTAACTCATGCTAGCTTACCAGCTGCAGTAAATTTACCTCCAGACCAACTTGTTAGATCCCACTGCATCTGCATTTGTTCTGTGGTGGTTTGAGGAGGAGGATGTGGGCTGATGAAGAATCAAAGTGGGTCGATGATGATTCATCTGACCAATGTTTGCTGAGATGTAAGCATGCACACAGCTGTTAGCTAACTTTACATAAACACTTTCACAGGGTTCTCGTTTTAAAAAGTGTCAGATAGAAACATTAAAACATCAGCTGGAGACTCTCAGGAGCAGACGCAACCACGATACGCATCAACACGCATCAACTCCGAGTGATTCTGCAAAAACTGCAGCAACATGATCAATTAAATGATCATAACTCAGACCTGGACGCGGAGCCAAACGTTAAAAAGAAAATTAATCCAAATTAAGCAGTCATTAGATTGTGCAGCCTTGGTGCAGAATCTGTGAGAATCTTTCTGAATGCTTTTTTTCCAGACCTTTAAATAACTCATTTTAACTTTGGGGTTCTTTCTTTGCAGAGAATAAAATTCAACTTTTACAAAAATGCAAAATAATAAAAGCCTGTGTGAGACAGAAAGTGAGGCCTGAAGGGTTTTTAAGACTCAGCTAAAAAAAACAAAAAAACAAAGACAAGCAAGGGAGACAAAACTGTCAGCTTCTAAAACCAAATACAAGAGACAAAGACAGAGGTCAGATTTTAGTTAACAGCATCGGAGGACGTGTGTGTGATGCATAGTTTGAAGTTTCAGTTATTTTCCTTCATTAGTTTCTTCTGTCTCTGAATTAAACATTTAGTTTAGCTCAGAAGTTAAATCTCTGCAGAATATAATCAGACTGTCTGGTGTATTTTAATGAACGGACTCATCTGATTGGCTGCTGTAGGCAGGTGCAGACCAACCTGTCATAGTCCTGGCAGATCTCTCCCACGGCCACCAGAGCCTTCAGGTACTCGTTGGGCTGGTACGGGTGGATGTAGTGCAGAGAGCAGCTGTTGCGAGGATCTCCGTTAGAGGCTGTGAAGTCGATGGCTACCTGGAGACACGGCAACCAATCAGAGAGCAGCATCAGCACAGTTGGGTTTAACCCTCTACAGATGTGATGTTTGTTGTGTTTCATTCACTTCAGCTGAAGCCTGAATGACGCAGCTGAGATTTTACTTTTGTTCCATGGCGACCTCGTTCTACTTGTTTTCTCTTTTAATTTCCTGTTGTCTTTTGCTTCATGCATTCTGTTACATATTTCTCATATAAGTTTCTCAAAGCACATACATCCAGATGTACGAGAATGTTACATGTCAGCAACCAACTTTATTAAGACTCATAAAAGCTTCAAAATTTGCAAGTGAGCCCCGACCCCAATACCAAATAAGTTGGAAAAACAGAATACAACGGCTTACAAATACTTTGACTTGTATTCAACTGATTAGAGCACAAAGACAAGATATTTAATTTTCAGCAAAAGACCGTGAAAGTTGTGTAACACTCCAGAAACAGCTGTTTGGAAGATTCCAGAGGTAAACAGGTGACAGGATCATGATTGGGTATTAAAGGGGCGTCCTGGAAAGACTCAGTGGTTCACCAGCATGGATGGGGTGAAGTTCACCGCTTTGTGAAAAACTGCAAACAGTCTAACAGTTTAAGAACAACAAGAGCACAAAACTGCAGGAATTTATAGATTTCACCATCTACAATCCATAATATCATTAAAAGATTCAGAGAATCCAGAGAAATCTCTGCAGGTAAGGAGCAAGACTGAATGTCTGTGACCAAGACACATTGTGGACGTGTTCCAACAGCGTGTCTTCGTAGTAAAAGAGTTCAGGTACTAGACTGACCCGCCTGCAGTCCAGACCTGTCTCCCATTGAAAATGTGTGATGCATTATGAAGCACAAAATACAACAACAGAGACTGTGGACTGTTGAGCAGCTGAAGTCGAATATCAAGAAAGAAAGAGAAAGAATTTACCTTTAAAACTTCATCAATTCCTGTCCTCAGTTCACAAACACTGACTGAGTGTTAAGAGAAAAGATGATGGATCACAGAGAGAAACATGATCCTGAAACAACACAATGACTGGATATTTACAACAAACTATAAACTTTATCAGTTTGAACATTAAATATCTTGTCTTTGTGCTGGATTCAACCAAATGTTCCCAACCTTTTTGAAATTGGGGTTGTATTAACTGACATATTTTATGTTTTAGAACAAAATGTGAGAATCTCTTTAGCTTCTGAAAATCACAGACCTCATCAAACCAAAACCCACTGACTCCCAGACGAGGGACCTGGAGGAGCCAACATGCTAACTCATTTCTGTGTTTTAGGACTCATTCCTGCATCACTCTTAGAAAACCTCTTAAACATCTGTATACTCGCATTGTTATTGTTGTTAGCATGGCAATGTTAGCATGTAGCTCGATGTACAGCTGTGCATATGTACAGATAAAGTTAGAAATGTATTTAAAATATAAATAACAATTGCCTGAGTGATATTGAAGTGTCATGTCAAATATTCAGTTTATTTTGCAAAATGTTTGAGAGCAATGGGAAAAATTAGTTCAGGAAGCCACTCTGCATCAAATTTTTGTCGGATTCAACCAAATGTTGGTGCAACTGTTTGCACTGTTGCCTCACAACAAGAAGATATTCTGAATCCAGCAGCCAGTGAGGTGGATGGATGTTTAATTAATATAAGGAACAACATTCATACTTATATATGTCAGCTAAATGTTACAACACACAGTATATATCTAAACATAATAAATATATTTGTCTTACAAGGAAATTTACATTCTTTCTGTATTTTGAAATGGTAAATAGGTACAAACATCATTTATTATTCAGTCCCTGAACCCACTTTAACAGAATTTATGTGGGAAATCAGGTTCTAGAGGGAATGAAGCATTTGTCTCTAAATACACGAAGAAAGAACAAGTTTCATGTGTGAGAGAAACATCTTTTCAGTTCAGTCGACCGTGAACCAAAATAACCTGCAGTTTGATTTCACACACAGACGCAGTTTCCTCCAGAGACGACATGAACCAACAAACAAACAGCTGATTCGACACGCTGCTGCAGAGAGAGAGAAAAAAAACACACCTCACTCCTGTTTTTCTCAGCGAACTGAAGCTTCCTCGCTTGTTTACATGTAAAGTGAGTTTCTGGGCCTCCTGGGTGATTAAACCTCTCTGGGTTATTTCAAAAATACACAAAAAGAGAGGAACTCTTTTCTTCTGCTCCTGACTGACTCGCAGGTTGTGGGAAAGTATTTTCCGCCCGACGACGGGGATTAAACGTTTAAATGTTCGGGGAGAACGAGGCAGCTCGGATCTCGTAGCTCCGCTGCAGGAAGTGATGCGGCTTTATTGAGCTGTTGAGTTCAGTGTTTACATGTGTGAACAGCAGCAAGACTCCGACATCAGACGGAGGATATTTAAAAATGTTTGAAGAGGAATTTTGCAGAAGTGAAGTTAGTTTTCCTTTTCAGAGTTTCAGAGAGTCCCAGCATGCACTGGGTGTCCTCCTGTAGTTCAGTTATAAAATCAGTGGACCTGCAGAGTTTCTCTCCTGAGGCTGCAGCTGCTGTCCAGCATCACCTGCGCTGCACGTTCTGCGCTCCTTAACTCCCTGAATTAAGGATTTATTTGGACTGATGTTTTTTTGTTTTTTGGGTTTTTTTTTTTTTTGAGTTTTATTTAGTTTCTGTAAAGTTTGAATGAAGCTGACGATGACGATGAGTTTGTTGAGATCAATAAATCAGCTGTTCCTGATTAAGCCAAATGTCTCTTCGTCTTTAAAAAAAATCTCTCTGACTGTAGTGATCCTTTCCACAATGTTGTCAGACACTAACAAGAACAATCTGAGCCTGTCAGAGACAGAAACAGGCATCAGCTGTCCTGCGCTCTGCGGTGCGCTCTGGTGAAGTGTCTGACAGAGCATCAGCTGACCTGCGCTCTGCGGTGCGCTCTGGTAAATCTAGTTCCATTATACTGGAGAGAAGTCAGACATCTCTACAGCTGATATCTCCAAAACTCTGCAACTCACACCAAAAAAATCTAGATGGATCAATTCCTCAACATGTCAGAAGAAAAATATGTAATTTTAATTTATTTGGTGAACTTCAAGTCTGTAAACAGGTGTCCACATACTTTTGGACAAGAAAGAAAGAGAGTAACAATCTGCAGCATCAGACTGGTGATACTGGTCGGATCCCAGTGTCGGCAGCTGCTATAAACTGGGACAGCGAACATTTTGCCGTGGTTGCCGTTCCCATGGTAACAACATCAGAATTACTCTGACATCTCACAGGACGCATTTTCTCCTGGTGGGAATATGAAGCAGGAAGTTGACCTAAATATGACCTGCGTGTGTGCGTGCGTGTGCGTGCGTGTGTGTGTGTGTGTGTGTGTGTGTGTGTGCTCACAGTGAACTGGATCTGACAGCCTCCCATGATGTAATCCAGGAAGGAGTGCATCTTGATGATCTGCAGACAGAAAACAAACAGATGTGTGAATTTGATATTTAACTTTCATTGATCGGCTGTTTGTTTATCAGCTGACTGGCAACAACCAATAAAATTCGTGCAAACTGCTGCTATGATGAGACGTTCTCACAATTCAGTGGTTCCACTTAAACATCCCTGTTTTATGTTCAGCAACTCGTTTAACTCCAACTTAAAGAGCCATGCCACCAGTTTTACACGAGTTTTCTGAGTGATGTGAACTCATGGATGAGAAGTGCACGATCTGTTTGTGTGGATACACAAGTGAGCTGTCATCTTGGATAGTTATCTATGGCAACACCATTTGGACAAATCACGTAGTTTGCTGTTATTACAGCTGCCTGATCTATTCTGCATGAGCAGCAAGACACAGCAACAACACCACTGATTTCACTCTGCACTGAGCACCACTGGAGACTTTTAGGTAAACCTGTTTTTTTAAATCATGTTTTGTCCAACAGAAGGACACTTTACCACATTTTGTCGACTAGAAAGGCACCTCAGAGGACATTTTATCATGTTTTATCTACTGTAGGGGCATCCAACAGGAGACTTTTATGTTGTTATTTTGAACACGGGCACCTTGAGTCACCAGTTCTGCTCACCCTGTGGTTAATCTCTGAATACACCCTGACTGGGTTCCCTCTGTGGTTCTGAAGCAGCAGACCAAGCCACGGTCAGGGCGTTCTACAACACCGTTCTCTGGGAGGTCTGTGGGTGTGTGTTGGTTGGTGGTGTTGCAGCAGGGGGGGGCTCCCATCGGGCCTCCCCTCTCTTAAATTTGAACAAATCACCGAGGGGCCGGGGGCCCCTGAGTGTGGCCCCGGCTGCTGTGACAGAATGAGATCAGAGTGAACCTTTATCTCTATGTGCAGCTGGATTATCATTAAATATCAGCTGCTGTTTCGAGGGCAGAGCCGCGGCTGAAGATGGATCGTTACCTGCAGTTCGTTAGAGATCCGGCCTGTAAACCTGCTCTCATTCTGTCATCTCCACGCCGACTCGCCCCCCACTGCTCTTAAAACATTTGGTTTCATTTCAACTCCTCATCTATCAAGTGTAAATTAGCTCGCAGCCGTCACGGCAGCTCAGTCATTTGTCTCCATGTTGTGCTACACCTCATTCTGCGTCGCTCTTTTCAAATGGCCGTTAACTCGCTCTGAAGCGGGAACTCTTCATGTGTCGAGTGTCATCAGGCTAAATGTTATCTGGCTTTCATTCGGCGGCAGGATTCCCCAGACTCCCCTCGCTTGGCGTCTGAGCGCCGTTCAGCATCGTCTGGCAGGAAATGTCAGGTTAGTCAGGCTGCTCAGCGCTACATAATTGGTTCCTCTAACAGTCTGCCAGCCAGACGCCATCAGCCTCCGAAAAAAACAAGAGGAGCAGCTCCGAGAAAAAGCTTCATCTCTACTGGAGAAATAAGCACTTAATGCCCTTAACTGTTTGGTGTAACGATGAAGAAAACAGTTTTAATGCAATAAAATGTTTTTCATGTTAAAAAGAATCTAATACTCTTAAATAAAATCTGAAATGTCCTAAAGAGTCACTTTGTGGAGAGAGCCTGGAGCTTAATTGGCCTCCAGATACGATGATAACTCATTATTAAATAATGTGATGTATGCCTCTGTTTCTTTATCAGGCTCACTGACGGTCTGTGCTGAGAAACAGATGAAAAACAATCTGACAGTCCGTCTGGAGAGCAGCAGATAAACGTAATGAGGTTTCATTAATGATTTTAATATCAAGGAGACGCCAGTTTTTCTGTCAGTGTCGTACAGCATTTATGAAGCATCTCAGAGTGAAAACACTCGGACTGAGTCACTGATGAAGCTTCAACACAAACTTTCTCCTGAGAGACGGAGTGAGACGTCACTCTTTTATCACCATCTCAGACACAAAGTAGAAATGATGTTGTAGTTTTCTGACAGTTGGGATTTGAAATATTAAACCGTGTTAAAGCTTGAAAAACAGAGAACAGCTGCACTATCTATCCGCTGTTTTCTGTTTCTGCAGCATTCAAGTACAGAGGGATACAAAACCAGATTCCAAAATGATCGTGATGCTCTGCAAAACTTAAATAAAAAGAGAATGAAATGGTTTGCAAATGCTGTTAGACCCGCCAACATAATAACAGAACACAAACGTAATGAACCACAACCATAAAACAGATCTACAGCTGTTAATGTAATAATCCCACAAATGTAATAGCAGTTTCCTACTACAAATGTAATTTTCTGCAAATGTAATAACATTACATCACATTTTGATTAAGTGGGTAAAGTTAAATAATACAGCAGCTGGACAGTCTAATAACGACATCACTTTATTGCAATGCAGCCTTTAAAAGCAGGAAAAAACCATAAACCATCATCCAGAAATGTAAAATTTCAGACCATATTTTGTCTTTTAGAACGATACTGATATAATATGGATGTATTTCCAGACTTTGTGTCACTGCTAATTTTTGAAAATGTGCCTCTCCAGCTGCAGGAAACCTCTGCTGTTGTTATTACTGGAATAAAATGTCTGTAACGTGTCAGTCGGTTACCTTGCACTGGTTCAGAATGACGATCCCAGAGTTCTTGTAATTCTTCTTCTTGACTTTGTATTTGGGGTTAATGCACGGCCACTGCACCTGAAAACACACAAATCAACCCTCAGTTATTCTCAGGACGTTCTCCCGCCTTAAACTAAATATAGAGAAACAAAGTCATTCATCTGTGCTTTTTGCACAGTTCAGTGATAAAGCAGTGAAAATGCATCTGCAGCAGATGTGCAGCAGTGAGAGGCTCTAAAGTACGTCTGAAGGAAGAGAGCCGGGGTCTGAAGCTGATCTGATATAATGTCCAAACTGTTTTATGATAATGTTACATGATGCACAAGACTTTCCCCCCACAGACAGTAAAACATGAAAAAGCTTGTACTTTTTTAAACATCACAGTACACAGCAGAGTATTACAGTAGTACATAATCAGTGATGAAAATAATTGTTAGTTGCAACCCTTAAAACATTATGTCAGTCTAAACAATCTCATCATGTTTCATATCGAGGTAATCTAAAAGTAATGGAAAGTAATCAAGTTAGCAATGCTAGCAAAGTGAGCTAAGCTAATGCTGAACCAGAACAGTGTGAGTCACCTTCCTCCCTGAGAAACCGACACATGCAGCAAAACTGGAAAAGCAGCTTTAAATCAGCATTAATATTAGCAGAGTTACAGTAATAATGATCAGGTTACAATGTTCACCTGCATGAATCTGATTGGATGTTACAGATTAGCCAAACAGCTGATGAATGACTGTGGAAATAAACACCAACAAGCTGCTGTTTCACACTAATTATTCCTCCTCAGTGTGTGATTGTGTGTGTGTGTGTGTGTGTGTGTGTGTGTGTGTGTGTGTGTGTGTGTGTGTGTGTGTGTGAGTTAATCTGTCTCTGTGGAGACGATCAACTGTTTGATGCTGCTTGTGATGATAATGATGGTGGGAAACAAAAGACCTGCGGCATCCAATCACCTGCTCAGATGATTTCAAGTGTATGCTATATTTTGAATATTTTCATCACTTTACCTCGCTGTCAGACAGACTTTTCTGACAGGAAACTGCAGTTACATAAAGCAAATCTCTCTCTAAACCAACCGAACTCCATTCATAAAATCAATCATTTTAGCTCACAGAACACAGGAGTTGTTGGTCTTCTGCTGCCTCCATCTGTTTGTGTATTTGTGTTATTGTGTGACTTTGGTGTTTTAAAGCATCGGTTTGGATTCACCAAAGCCACAAAATAACACAAACAAACTCACAGATCGTGGCAGCAGAAGACAAGCAACTCCTGTGTTCTGTGAGGCAAAATGAATGATTTTGTCAATGGAGTTTGGTTGGTTTGGAGAGAGTGATATTTGTCTCATATAACAGTGGTTTCCTGTCAGAAAAGTCTGTCTGACAGAAAGGTAAAGTGGTGAAAATATTTTTAATATAGCATACACTTAAACTGACATTGATTTTTTTAGGTGTCTAAAATTTGTCCACAGCAGGACATGGTTTAACTTCCTGCACTGGTACTCCCACCATGAACTGTAGACTTGGACATAGATCCAAAACCAAAACTTTTTTTAGGTTTCGTTTTTGCCCCCACCATCCTATGACCCTGCTCAGTGTTAAGAACTGCCTTAATCACTTTCCTCTTGGAGTTTGGTCCAACAGGGTGTCCGCTGCCAGCAGCAGAGGGTATTTGAACGTGTATTACTCACGTAAATTGAGCCGACCCGCCTTCTAATAATGAACCTTATCAACATCATAAAGTAACGGAAGGAGGTGAAGGAAGTGGAGCTTATTCTGACCTGTTTTCTACTTCTGTCTGCTCGTAGTAAAAGGTCATGTAATAAGTACAAACAGGTATCAACGCTCCTGGCCTGAATTTCACCTCCCCCTCTAGATTGTAATGAGGTCTGTGCCCTTGTCTTTATACAATACACTGACTATGGATAAGCACCTCATGTCATGAGCAGTAAACCATGACTTCATTAACACAGCTTCACAATATGTCTAAATAATCAGCCCACAGAGATCACACAGTTAATTTGAATGAGAGCATCATGGGCAGCTGCAGCAGACCTCGCTGTCTGGTACCTGCTGCCGTTTCCATTTCCCCAAATTGTTTTAGCTGAATGTTTAAATTCCTCTGAGTTGTTTGGAGGGTTAGTCAGATCACCTGTTGTGCAGGTGGACAGGCTCCTAAATGATTACTGAGAGCAGCGTGGTGCATCCCAATCAGAGTGTGACAATGGTCTTGGGTTTAAGAGAGGTCATTCTGATCCTCCCTCGATGTACTGAACACCTCGTTTTATCAGATACTGTCGTCAGAAACCCTTTGACTTATTTGCTGTCATTTGCTTTTCTGATTGATATGCAACCTGCATATTGCTCAGCAAATACTGTGAATATTAAGTGCTTTTCTCTTTTATATTCCAGTTTCAATGGTTTCTTTCAACAATATCTTCAGTGTTACTAAACATAAAGAGATCGGACTCTTCTGGATGATGCAATGAGCACATTAACTTTATGTTTTGACCACCAGTTTCAATCATTAAACTTTGTTTCTCAGGAATCATTTCCTGTCGTTTCGGTGCACAGCTCTTAATACTACAAACCTACAGGCGTACGTCTCACTGAATGAGACTCATTCAATATGCATCTCCATGTTCAACAATATGATGCACCTTCAAAAGTTTTAAATAGCCAAGGATTCACTACAATACAAGTCAAGATTTGTAGGGTTTCTATTAGTTGCAAAAGGAAATCCTGATAGTTTTACTTTAAATCCAGTAACAGTAGAGACAGAGAGAAGTAGACATTACAGTGGTGTTAACATCTTATTATGAGTCTCATGTGTAAATGAGATCCTGAAGCCTAAACGAGAATCTGAGAACAAACTTTAAAACTATTTAAAAGTCATTTTTGCAGCAAGATGATCTGCTGCTCTGTTTCACATGTAGAGTGCTGTGGTTTTGATTGAATTTGACCGTGTAGAGGAAGTGAGGTGTGGAGGAACTGTGACGCTGCGTGTTAACTGCTCTCACAGTGACGTGACGTCTCTGTGGGTCAGGAGACTCATGTCTCTGTACTCTGCTGTCTGACACAGTTTGTTTTCCATCTTTCTTATGAAACACAAACTTATCCCACACTTACATGTTATGAGAATTGCTTGTATTGTATGAGCGAGGCAGCGGGCGTCCGGTTTCACCAACTATGTTCTGACATGAAAAATTTTTTTTTTTTTTTCCTTCACACAGACTTTAACTATGTTTAACACCATAATCCAGCAACACAGATAATTATATATAAACTTATAATCATAATATTGGTGATAAAAATGAGATATTTTCCTTGAATCCTTCGTCTCTCTACAGAAGCTGGAGCAGCCTCCTGATCTCAGCCTGTCCAGGACACGGTTTCATATATTCAGGGAGGCTGTTAGACAGCGGCGTTAACCACAAAAAAACTCCCAGCTTAAGTCAATCCTTCAGCTGCCCAAACAAGGCCGCAGAGGATTCACTCTGACTCCATTACGTGTTGCCGTGGAGACCGGGTGGCACGCCGCGGCTCAGGCGCTGTTCGCGTGCGGAGAGATGGATGGAGGAGGATGAACGGAGAGCTCTCTGGAGGCCTCAGCTCGGAGGGATTCTTGTTTCTGTGTCGCCGGCCGAGAGCAGACTGTCAGCGGAGGAAGGAGGCCAATAAATAAAATCTGAACAGAGGAAGAAGAAGAAGAAGAGAGGCGGGGGAGGGTTTCCCGACGGGACTTGACTGACTGCTCTCACTGTGAAGGAGAGTAAAGCAGGTCTGCTCCTCTGCTGGGTAACAGCAGGGATGAAAAGACTTCCTGTTTCCAGGGTTCACAGAGGAGGAGGACATCACTTCAACTGTAAAGTCTGATGGACATCCAGACCTTCAGACCTCACTGTGTGAATCTCTTCACACACAAAACTAACAGAATCGCTTTTATTCACTCTGATACCTTTTAAATAAAATATCAAATATCTTAATATTTGAGACTTTAATTAAACAAGTGGAAATTTGAGTTATGGAAGGAGGTGTGGCTAAACTGTTGACTTGAAGGACATCATTGACACCATGTTTTCAGACTAATTCTTTGCTGTAGATCCTCAGCTTGATCACGTGCACATGCACACCGTCTGAACTGGGTGTGTGTCGTACGGCGGTGTGTGCGCAAGTGAACAATGTGTGTCTCTCTGTGGTCATTTTGTGTCTTTCTGTTTTTCACTTAAAGATTTTCTGTCTTTATTTAATAGTGACAGATGAAGATATGAGAGGAAAGGTGATAGAGAGAGAGAGGGAGAGAGAGAGAGAGAGGGGATGACACGTAGCAAATGGGCCGCAGGTAGGAATCGAACCGGCGGCCGCTGCAGAGGACTGACAGCCTCAGTATATGGGGCGAATGCTCCACCGTCTCTTTGTGATCATTTTGCATCTCTCTCTGGTTGTTTTTCATCTCTTTGGTGACTGATGGAAGTTCTTTTCTGTGTTTTATTTTAATCAGACCCACACATCTGATCCAAACACTTAAACTAAATGATGAATCAGAGAACAAATAAAATGTAAGCGTGGCAGTGAGATCACAGCTGAGTTGGATGTTATTCATCCAGATCTCTAATAACAGGATGTGTGAGTTTGATAAAAGATGTGAGTGAAGAATGGTCTCATCTTCCCTCTGACAGCCTCCTCACTCCTCCACTCTCACTCCTCCCAACAGAAAGAGGAAGTGAGACGTCCTCCATGATTGCTGACTAGATGGATTTCTGGGTCACTTGAGGAGCGAGGAGGCCCCGTGTCTTTGTGTGTCTTTGTGTTTCTTTGTGGCCATGAATCATAGAGTGGAGATGACGTCTTCTCTGTAACACACAGATGATGAACCTCTTCAGCTGTAACTGAGAGGCAGCGCAGAGAAGTCGTATCGAGAGACGAACTAATGAAGTCTTTGAGTCTGCACATGAGATCGGATGAATATAATATTCATACAGAGCCTCAGAAATCCATCTTTTCACAGGGAGGCTGATCTGTCATCATGAACATGAGGGCGTGTTGGGTGAGAGTCCTGAGAGTGAAAGGTGAGAAGATCAATAACTGTCCTGCAGACATGTGACAGTAAAATAAATGAAGGATTTCTGACCTCCACTGCTTCATGTTCAACTGTTTCCAGCCCATAGAAGATCAGTTTCATTTACGTTTTTCAAACAACATGGCTGTGATGCATCTCTGTGTCTATTTTTGTCTTTTTCTGGTTGTTTTGTGTCTCTTTGTGATTTTTTTTCATCTGTTTGTAGTTATTTTGTGTCTTTTTGGGGTCATTTCTTGTAATTGATTCATGTCTCTTTTCTGTCTCCATAGTTGTTTTGCATCTCTATGTGGTCATTTTGCATTTTGTTGTCGTCATTTTGCATCTTTGGGGTTCTTTTGCATCTTTGCAATATTTTTGCATCTCTTGTTGTCTCTTTGGGATTGTTTTCTGTCTCTTTTTGTGTCTTTGTTATTATTTTGTGTCTTTCTGTGGTTATTTTGCATCTCTTTTTTAATTTTTGTGGTTGTTTTGCATCATTTTTTGTGTGTGTGGTCATTTTGCATTCCGTCCTGAAGACATGTGACAGTAATCGGACTGTTTTCAGGCTACAGGAGGAGAATTTTATTTAAATTCTTCCAAAGTGACGGAGGCGAGGCGCTCTGAAGGAGGACAGGTTAATGAAAACTGTGAAATCATTTTATCAGACAGTCACAGAGGATCATCACGGTGAAAATATTCAGCTCCTTGTTACTGATAATGAGACAGCTGAGAGGAGTCCAGCAGTCTCACATTGTTAGCGTGCTTTCAGCCGTGTGTTGTCATCTTCAGGGAATTTCCAGAGAAAACACACAACCTGAGCGTTTGGGAACAGAACGGCGCAAACGGACGGATGGGGAGGACTTTAATTTGCGGCTGCCTCGTTTCTGTTCAAACAGCTTTTCTTTTCGACAGCTGTGTCTTCATTAGCGCTGCCTCTGCCTCCAGCGTCCGGGGTAATTACATCACACCGTCTGTCTAAATAAACCCAAAGGCGTTTTGGCCCCAAAGGTGCATTTTTAAAGGGCGGTCACACTGTTAATTGGCCTTTTCTTGAAAACCTGGAGCTGCAGGTCTGCAGATCAGGTAGCCTGGTTCCTGGTTGAACCTCCAGGGTCACAGTCTGCTGGTTTACAGACATTAGTGACGCAGCTAAGGTGAAGATAATGCCGGTCAAACTTTGTGCCGCTGATTATGAAGAATATAAGTAATGATGAGTGCTGACCTCTGCCCCTTTTCAACAGGTGACGAGACACTTCAGCACCTGGATATTTCACTCACAAGCAAATTTAACTCAAACAACCAGAAACAAGATGAAGGGCGGGTTCACAGCAGCTTTGATTAGTTCAGGTGGTCTGAGTGGCATCTCAGTTTACAGTTTTCTATTTTTATCTTTACTTTTTATGAAGGAGGAAGCTGTGAAGAACCTGTGCATCAGCAGGCAATGGCAGACACAGAGTCAAGAAGGGAACCCCAAACCTAGGAGGTCTCACAACAGACTCACAGATTTGGGGTTCCCTTCTAGACCCAACCAGCAGACACCAAGAGTGACAGACAGGATGTGCCACTGCAGCGATAGTGGCGCTGCAAGATGCCAGAAGACACAAAGCGGTCGCCTGATTCTTCTATATATTTAGTTTTTATTCTTGATTGACAGGTGTGCAAACTGTGCACCTGTTTATTATTAATACATTCAGCTTTATGAGCTGTCATTTAGACCTGATGACTTTCAGTCCATTATTCACTCTGATTCATGTCTCTGTGTCTCATGTTGCGTCTCTTTTGTCAGTTTTATCAGTCATGAGCTGATAGATGTGATGACATGTTGGATAAAAACATTTCTCTGGTTATTCACAGTCGGTACGCCCTCTGGCTCTTCAGAGAATACTGAGACAAACATGTTGATCTGAAACATCTCTGTGCCGCTCAAAGGTCACACGCCACCTACAGGAGCCCACGCCACGGTGTCTCACACAGGCATGAACAGGGCTTCATCATCAATGACAAATCAGCTTTGTGAGAACAGAAAGATCATCATTCAGGAGGAGCTGAGCAAAGGCTCATAGATCTGCTCTGTAAAGCACCGCCGTCCTGTGAAAACACCACAAATCAAAATGTTTCGGCCTACGTGTCTGTACGTGTGTGTGTGTGTGTGTGTGTGTGTGTGTGTGTGTGTGTGTGTGTGTGTGTGTGAGGTCTGTCCTGTGTAGCAGTGTGTCAGAGTGTGTGAACTGTGGTGTCACTCAGTCTGACTCTCACTGAGCCGCTGAATTGATTGTGCAGCTGAAGGAGAAACAGGACTTTGTGTCACAGTGAACAAACAGCTCGACCTGCAGACAAACATTATTTTCTTGATTAATAGTTGTTTGCTTAGAAAATGTTAGAAAATGTTGAAAATGTTAATCGGTGTCTGAGATGACGTCCTCAAGTGTGTTGTTTTATCCACAACTCAAAAATATTCATTTTACTCTTAAAATAAAGATTTTCATCATCAGACATGTGGACACATCTGGCCACTGTCTGTTCACACAGTTTTTCATGCATCCTCTCATCTTGTCTGGTCAATCACTGTTTATTTAAAGCTATAATATGTCACATTTCTGCATTAAAATATCTGAAAGTGCTGATTATGTTATATATATATAGATGAGTTGTGTATTTTTTGATTTTCCTGAATGTTTCCAACAATGTTCAAACCCAAGAAATCTGTCATTTATTCAAGGTGATGCTTTGGTTCCTGCTAGCTGTTGCTAGCATGTCGCTAGTTGCTATAACAGAGTCGGCAAACGTGAATAAAACTTAAATATATTCCCTCACTCATGAACATGATTTCATGTCAGACAGATTTTCATCAGTTAATAATGAAGACAAAAACTCCCATGATCCCACACTTCTTCACAACATCATCAAACTGTCCCTGAGACTCCTAGTGGCAGAATAATAGAATAAATATTCAAGTGTATTTAAGTAAAGGATCAGAAAACATCTTTCATCACCTGGAAGACGGATTAAAACCAGATGTGAATAAACATGTTGGTGATGAACATCTCTAACATATGAGATTTCTGCTCAAACACACGTCTGCAACCCACAAAAAATCTTTTCCCTGAAGGCATCCATAGCGAGAATATGGAGACGAAAGAAGACGAGCTGCCGCCAAAGTTTAGAGGAAAAAGCACTGAGCCACAGACGCAGGCTATGATGCACATTTTAGTGCACGAAATATTTAAACTTTTTATAAGTTCAGTGAAAAGGCTACATATTTTTACAGAAGGAGAATGTAAGAATAACTTTACACTAAAAAAAAAAAGAAGTTGAGACAACACAAAATTTCAAGACAACGTACTGGAAGAGATTTTCTTATGTTTTGAAATAAATTTTGAAAAGTTTTGTCAACCTTTAATCTTTAGTTGTGAAAATATATTTTTGTTCACAGTGAGCTGAACCTGATTTATCATCCGTTTGATGCCTGAAAATTAAATGATTTGAACTGAAAACATTAAAATTTTAACCATCATTCACTTTCACTTGCATGAATTTACTTCATGCATAATTTTTTAAATACAATTTTTGGAGGGTTTCTAAAACTCAAACATTTAAGTTTATCTAAACACGATCACCCAAAGATCAATAGTTGGCAATAACCTTTTAAAAAAAAAGTTTGTTATGTTTGTTATGTTACCATGACACAATAATCAATGAACATTTCAATTTTAAAAAAAAGTTGCAGACTCCCCTATTCTTTGTAATTAAAAATGTTTTTTACATGATAATAAAAATATAAATTAGAAATAAACTGACTGGAGCTCAGTGTGCAGTGAACACACACACTCACACACACACACACACACACACACACACACACGCTGCCTACCTGTCGTCCATCGATGGCTCCTCTCATCTCTTTGAACGTGGCCTCGAACTCACCGATGTAGTCGTGTTTCCCGTTGGAGTCCCAGTCCCACACAGTGCACTGAGAGGACGACAACACAGAAACTTTTATTTTACATCTGAATCATCAAGACGCTGTTTATCTCCGTCTCAGCAGATGTTTGTGTTTTGTTGTTTCAGATAATGTTCATTAAAGAGAACCCAAAGTCTGAGTTCAGTCAGTGTTTGTCCTTAAAATAAATATTTAATAAATTTAATAAATTCATATTTATTGTTCTGGAGGAAGAATTATTCCTGCAGACAGATGAAGACAAAGAACACACAGACTGAGCTGCATAAAAAATGATCAAACATGAACCGCATTTTTAACCACAATCAGCCTAAAAAGTAGATTTTATGTTCATGTGTAGGTCACAGGTGTAAACAGTAAATGGACAGGTGAGCATTAATGCGCTGCCCTAACAGCCTCCACTCGTTCAGTTTCAGTCTTTCCACCAGCACCACCAGTTGAAGCAGCTGCAGGAGTTTGTCCATATGGTCACAAGAAAAGGACACTCTGAAATGTCTACACAAGGCTACAGATATGCTTTTTTGTGTTCAGGGTTGGGGAGAAACAGAACAGTTTCATATTTAAAATACAACATATGAGTAACTGTTCCATATGATTACTTGTATGGATTATACAGAGACTTGTATTTTACAAAACAGATACATGTTTTTAATTTAACTGTGCAACAATTTGTGCACACACAGTGGAGGTGCTGGGTGGGCGTGGTTACACCTGCTCTGTGGCGGTGAGGTCGGTGGGATGTCGTGCCAAATTCCAGGAAACGAAGGTTGAAGATTGCTGATGGTTGTAAAATAATAATTCTCTGCTGAACGTCAAAATCTGAGAGAAAGAAACCCTCAGTGTGCACAAACCTGAGGGTCATGAAAAATGGGAGAAAAACAAAGTGTTGTAGATTTTTGTTGGACGTATTTGAGCAGAATCTGGTTTCTTCTGTCTGATTCTGTTTGATCATTCCTCCTTGTTTCCATCTGATTTATCCAAAGCACCATGAGCTGCGTTCACATGGATGCTAATATTTCACAAATGTCCAGAAGAACAGACCAATCAGAATAAAGCGGCTCACGTAAAGATCTCAGCTGGAACAGACTGATGTGATTCAGCTGGAAGATGGAATAATTGGGTTCAGAGAGTAAAACTTTGATAATCTGATCAGAAGCAAAATAATAACCATGTAAACACTGAGTCTGATCATTTCCCTCCAGTTGGAAAAGTCCCATGTCCCGTGTCGGGGGAGGAGACGTGTTACTAACGTGTTTGCAGGAGAGTGAGGTCATGACCCACACTACTCTGACTCTGACTGGTTGCTTTGGATGGGTAGCTTTAGGCATGAGGCAGGTGATTGGGTAGTTTTAGGCTTCAAATATAAAAAAAAACATAACAGAAAAGACTAAAAAACACTACAATTGTTCCCAGAATATGACGTGGATCCATCTCAGAAATTACAGAAACATGCTGGAATACTTTGTCTTCTTCTACTGTTTTATTTCCAGCAGATTCGACGCTCCACAGCAGGTGGAACCAGTTTGCACATCAAAAAAGAAAAAAATTATTCTGATAAATGCTTTGGGGCTCGTAAACACGCACGTTTAACTGGATCACTTTATTTAGTGTCTGTGGAAACAGGTTTCTAATCAACTGGATTCAAAAATTATTATACATGTAGCTCCTGTGTCGTGTCGAACTAAAGAAGTGACCAAAACTGTACTGTGATAACACACACAAAAAAATAGAAAATAGTAAACAGGAAATAAATGTTTGATGAGAATTAATATCTGTAGAAATGAAGTTGGCTTCAAGCATGATCAGACCTCCGTCCACATGACGAGTCCTCCCAGTGGAACCAGTGGACAGCTTCTACTGGCCGCACTGGGACCAGACTGAGCAACAGAGAATAAGTGAATAAATCAGTGGAGGAACTGAATCCAGGACAGTTTGACAGAGTTCATGAAAAATAGATCGGAGGACGACAGGAAGAACGCTGACGGTCTCTGAGCTGGAGAGGATGACCACAGTCTCATGAATTTACAGATAACACACACACACACACACACACACACACACACACACACACACACACACACACACACACACAGACACACACACACACACACAGACACACACACACACACACACAGCCACGTGCTCCAGTTCTCATTTCCAACAGTCTGGTGATTTTATGTTTTCATATATTCATGCAGGACTTTCAGTGAGCAAGTAGGACGTTTACTCTGTGTGTGTGTGTGTGTGTGTGTGTCTGTGTGTGTGTGTGTGTGTGTGTGTGTGTGTGTGTGTGTGTGTGTGTGTGTGTGTGCGTGCGTGTGTGTGCGTGCGTGCGTGCGTGTGTGTGTGTGTGTGAGAGAGAGAGAGAGAGAGAGAGAGAGAAATCCTGAATTGTGAGGTAGAAAATCTAAATTCTTTTTTAACAATGTATAAAAAAACGTGTCCTTTATATTTTCCATAAATTTCCATAAATTCTTGAATGCAGTGTGGAGGATCTGACGCATGAACATATGTATTCACAGAAGTTTTTTAATTAAAACTGCAGGTTCTCAGTCTGAGCACTTAAAATACAGCAGCTCAGTCAGTGCTGCAGTAACTGAGTTAAAAATGCACTTTATTATATAATATTTCCAACTGGTATTTGTGAATTTTATTTAGCATTATTTTTGTTCATGTCTGCTGTGAAAATGACCTTACTGCACTCTTCTGTACCTCCTGAGCTTCTGTAACACCCTCTGGTTTGTGCCTCACAGGGACGTTTTGCTTTGCAGAAGTTAAGTTGTGCAGGACAGTGCTGCTGTACTATTTTATCTGGAAATTGAGTCATTTCAGTCGTAACCTTTGTTTGTCAGGGCTGTCCACCAAGGTTTTCTTTGGTCAAATCAGATTTGACTGTCCTGTACAAATGTTTCATCCTTTTTACTGTGCTGTGTGCTTTCCTATATAAACCTACTGATTTCTTATTTCAGCAGGACTTAAACATTCATGAAGCTTTTGACCTGACTTTATACCAACACACCATTTCCACCGGTGTATCCTCACACGTTATCCAGGTAAAACTCATGTTAATGAAGTGTGTGTAACTGTGTCATTATCAGAAAATGATCTGATCTGTCTGACCACATCTGGAGGTCGTCTGGCTCACGTTGTTAGGTCAGAGTCAGTCAACACAATCTGTACAACGTGCTGCCATCTGCACACATAACACTGATACAGATATTTGTTTTTTGCAAACATCAAATATAGGTTGTTGTTTAAAATCAGAGAGAAACTAAAACTGTAAAAGATGCGTTACTTGACAGAACTGTGCGGAAAAAGGAATCAGTGATAAACATTAAGAATACACTCAAGCCTGATTTACTAAGAAAAGTGCTAAATTGTGTGTTCATTCTAACATATTACACGTTTGGTTGGTGTGTGTTTAGCAGGTGATCAACTAAGAATAATTGCCTAAATGACAGCAGGTGTAAACACGGTGGAGACAGCAGGATTTAAATGAGGGTTTGCATCTTTTACAGGTTTTCACCATCGGGAATTTGAACAGAAAACAGACTGACTGCTAATGCAAAATGAAATTTGATCTCATGGAGGCAAATGAACACAAACAAACAACATACTGTTGAGCTACAGCAAAAGAAAAAAGAACAACAGATGAAAATAATAATAATAATAATAATAATCATCATCATCATCATCATAAATCCATTGCTCAGGAGGTGTGAGCTGTGTCTTCTGTAGCCTGAGTGTTCAGGTGGGACTCGGGTCATTGTCATTCAGACCAGGCAGCTGGTCGGCCTCTATCTGATCTGACAGCAGCCATAAATGCTCTGACAAGAGGGATCGAAGACGGGGGACAGGCAGTACTGAGATCCCTCAGTCCAAACGGTCCCACAGCAGAGCAGCTGGGGACCAGAGAGGGAGGAGAGGAGCGCACTGAGGAGCAGCCTGCCAAAAAAAACCCAGTTCAAAATCTGATGCTGGCGACGAGAAGGAAATAATAAAGGTCAGTGTTAATTTTCTTTAGACTACAGCAGCTGTGAATGTTCAGTTTCATTTGGCTGAAATAAATTTATGTTTAATCATGGTGTTTTTCTGCTTCAAGGAATATTGAATGCAAATAAAAATAAATGCATCCCTGAAACAGCTCATGAGGAAAGACTTTAAATCAGAGTGTCTCCTCCTCGTCTCAATAACAGCAGCCAGCTGTGCACCGCTGGGCCGATAAGCACCTTCCTTTCAAACATATTAAAAAGAGACGCAGTCACAGTCACCACAAATTATTTTCTGGCTCAGTAAATCACAACGTGGGCATTTTCATTTCCAGTATTTTACACACTTGGGTAGAAATGACCCATATTGCAAATTCATTAAGGCAAATGTCCTAAATGGACAGTGTGTGCTGTCTTGAATGTCCTCACTGCGCACGGTTAATAGATCAGCTTATACGTTTGCGGGTGATATGACGTTTGCACGCATTTTTACTCACACAAACCTCTAGTAAATCAGGCCTCGTATCACCACCACTGTGGTATTTTCCATTCTTTAGCGTTACAGACGTCTCTAAGCGTCCTGATAAAGGAGGATATTAAGGTTGAATTAAACCGAAGAAGAAGAAACAGTGACGGAGGTTTAAATGTGAACGTTTTTCTGCTCTCTTGTTCAGGTCAACAGGAGTCAAGTGGACGAGCGAGCCAATTAGATCAGTGGATGAATCTGTGCGTGTAATTATGTGTGGGTGTTCCTGTATGCATACATTAATGTGTGTAACATGTGTGTGGGTCCTTCCCTCCTCATTAAACTGAACATCATGACAGCAGCAAAAACCTCCTCCTCCCCTCTTCTTCTTCTTCTTTTTCTTCTTCTTCTTCTTTTTCTTCTTCTTCTTCTTCTTCTTCTTCTTCTTCTTCTTCTTCTTCTTCTTCTCCTCTGTCAGTCTTTACACAATTTAAGAGACCCGTCGAGGTTTAAAGAGAGAAAAGTGTTCCATTTATCTACCTGAGAGGAAACACACGGCAGGTTTTAATGAGCTGTCACTCTCACAGCTTCATTCAATCAGCTCAAAAGGGAAAAAAAAGACTAAATTAGCATCTCGGAGGTTTCCACACTGAAAAGCTGCTGAAATCTGTGATTTTCTGGTTTCTAATTTTAAGAAGAGACTCGCAGCGAGGTGCAGTTGGCATAGCTGCCTTCATAATGAGGTCCTTTAACCCTTTAACCCTATAGATTGCTGCAGCTGAAGCCACTTATTAAAGGCTTCTTACCTGAACAGGGATCTTTACTTCCTCAGATTCACACACACATGCTGACGCTGCTGCGCTGACTTTGGTTGTCTCAAACTCACTGAAACTAACTCAGGATCAACTTCAGCTGCTATTCTACTTTCCACGTCTGTGAGTGGGAGGGTCTGCATAATGAAGTTATGCACCTCTCTGCTCCAATCACCTGTGCACACCTGTATAAGGACGTCTAACCTTCTCCCATTCGTCTCAGTTCTCATGACCTCCTCCACACCCAAGACCCCGTTCTCACTGTTTCTGCAGGAAGCTCAGTGATCGTCACTGTGGTCGCTCAACAAGTAGGTCCCACGTTCAACCTCATCCATTCCAGGTTTCCTCTATAGGAACCTCACTCTTCTTCCCCGTATCCACCTGGGTCTCTGCCAGGAACACTGGGGGACAAAGCACCAAAGCTCATCGAGACATGTCCCCACCCTGTCTCACCCCTCAGGTTTCTAACCCTGCAGCTCGATGACAAACTGACCACCTTCATCCCTCACCTCGACTCCCTCATCCCTCTCCTCCATCCCTACATCCCTGTCTTCGACCAGTCTTCCACACTCACAAGAAAAGATAAAGACAAGACGATTGTTGAGAAACAATTTTCCTCTGAGAATGTCTCATGCTTCTTAAATTCGGTTCCTGTTAAACAGCCTTTGTCTCTTCTCAGGCTGAGACTGAAGATCTTGAAATGTTCTTTTTTGTCTCACTGCATTGATCTTAAATTTGTTTTAAATAATCAGCTCTTGCGATAACAGTGAGATCTAAAAGAAAACTTAAATTTGTCTCAGTGATCAAATTAAATTCTTGTTGCTCCAAACAGTCATCAAGGAGAAACCTGAGACGCCCCTGAGCTTAAAATAACAATCTCATTTATTTCTAATAAGATGAAGAAAAGATGATTGTGAGAAACAATTTTCCTCTGTGAATTTCTCATGCTTCTTAAATTCGGCTCCAGACAAATAGCCTTTGTCTCGTCATCTCTTATGATCACAGTGAGATATAAAAGAAAACTCAGTTGTCTTAAATAAAAAAATTATGATTTTGAGAAACACAATTTTTCTCTGTGTTGGTATGAAATGTATACTCAGATTTATCAATAATCCATGTGTCTCTGTTGGGTATTGATTGAACCAATCATAAGAAATCTGACCTGTATAGAGCCTGAAGCACAGAAGATCTACTGGACTTTAAATTAAATATATGTGATATATAATGAAACACAGATACTGTCGAGCTTCACGTCTCTGTTTAAATATAAAATCCTCCTTCAGTCTGTTTCCTCTGATCTGCTCTCAACATCCTCCTGTTCTGCTGCTGATCATTTCGTTGGAGGTCGTTGACCCTCAAACCTCATCTCCGTGCTGCTGACAGGGGGCCCAACCTCTGGCCCCCGGGCTGATTGAAGGGCTGCCAGGTTGAAAAACGCCAGAAAATTACAAAAGGATGATGAATGTGTTCCTCAAGAGACGTTCAGGAGCGTCACATCAAGAGGATTCAAACCAGACAGGTTGTCACCTGAAAAGCTGATATCTCCCACCTCTGTATTTCCATTGTGATGCATTCACTGACTGATATAAGTAAGTATTTCTTATTTTCTACACCTTTTCTTGGACTTTGTCGCACTGTGTTCTCACATACATGATGATGAATACCTGCTGTCGTGTCTGTTATTAAAAATCAACGCGCGTCAATCAGCTTCTGATCAATAAAAGTCTGGTATCATTTCAAACAGTTTGACCTGCTGCTGCAGCCAATCAGACGTCCACATTTAGACTGGAGACAGCCTCCATCGACTGACACACGAGACTAAGTGTGTGTGTGTGTGTGTGTGTGTGTGTGTGTGTGTGTGTGTGTGTGTGTGTGTGTACCTGCAGCTTGCGTTCATGGTCTCCACTGCAGAGCGAGTTGAGAGAAACCTTGAAGGTTTTCCACACCGGGTTCAGATTATTCATAACAGTCTGAGACAGAGAGACACAAATGTTGTTGATGAGTGATTAAAACTGACACAAGATCAGTTATTTCACATGTTTGCATCACTTTGTGTCTGAACTGACTTTCTTAGCTCTGTCAGACAGACAGGTAACAGTGAGACACGTCCACACAGCGCTGTGAGGAGCCGAAAACCAAAAACCTTTCAGGGAAATGATCAAATCCAGTTTACAGACCAGCCACAAGTGAGTCTGCAACATTTCCACCATGTTTCCATGCACACTAGTATCCAGGTTATGACCTGGTTTATCAAGTGTCCTAGTTATGAATCAAAAAAATCACAAAAATGTGATCAAGCTTAAAATCTTAGACCTCAAAACAAACACGTCTGGAAGAAAAGGCCCTTTTATATTGGTCTTTCAGCGACAGGAGATCAATCTAAAACCTATAACTGTTTCTCTGGAAAACTATTAGTTAGTTCTATAGTTTTGCTGTGCAGAGTTGTGGAGATATCAGCTGTAGAGATGTCTGCCTTCTCTTCAATTTGATGGAACTAAGCACCAAAAAATAAGTCTGAAACGTGTGTCTCTGTTGTCTCTGTCCAGAAACCATGAGCTGCTCACTCAAGATCATCAGCAGACCTTGTTGGAGCAGGAACTACTTTCTTTCTCATAGAAAAGAAGTAGTTTCACTTGACTCTACTGCAGTAAAAAAGAAATATATCTACAAAACTCTGCAACTCAAACCAAAACAAACTGATGTGCGTGTCTGACAGAAAGAGCTGTGTGAGGTCGGGGTGTGTGTCTGTACCTCGGTCCTGTAGACGAGCTGCAGCGTGGCGTCATCGTTCAGCCTGTAGATCTCCAGAAACGGGTCGGATTTACTGAAGAAGTCCTGTGAACACACACACACACACACACACACACACACACACACACACACACACACAAATGAAACCAGATCGAGTGACACAAACTGAGGCAGATCTGAAGAATAAACAGTCACATGTATGTTTGTGAAGCTGTTGGTTGTATTTTCAGCATATTTACAGCAGCAGATGGTCAGTTACTACAAACACACACACACACACACACACACACGCACACACAGGCGCGCACACAAACACATGGGCACACACACACACCTTGTCATCCAGTTTCCTGGCGCTGAAGGAGAGTTCGATGTAGTCGTCGTTCCCTGTCAGCTCCTCTGCTGTGATCTGCAAACACACACACACACACACACACACACACACACACACACACACACACACACACACACACACACACACACACACACACCTTTAATTGTGCTGTAATTAACAAACACTGAATATTCAGATCAAACAACAGCAGCAGTCAGACAAACACGACTGTAAACCATAAAAATACTCATTGATCTTAATTATTGATGCATTCTTTTGTTAATGGAACCCCTAGAAAGGGTTCTGGGTAGAACTGCTACACCATAGCAGGGTCTCTGTAGAACCTCTCACAGGGGTTTCTGGGTGAAACGTTTCACATATGGTTCTAACTATAACCTTTCATTTTAGGTTCTAGGTAGAACTGTCTGATAGGGTTCCAACTGGAAGCCTTATAAAATATTTGTACTAAATGAGTCACTCGAAGGAAAAATCAGATTTATCATCTGCGAGGAAAAAAAGTGATCCCGTAACAGAGATGAGAGTTTTCAGGTTTGAGTCACTTTATTAAAATGAGACGTTCTGTTTTGTTCCCTGAAGCACCAACACATTTATGCGTGTCAGCAGCAGAGACAAGACAGATGATAGATTACATTTAATAAACAGAACAATATTCACATTTAACAACAAATCAGCCTGCAGGTGTTTCTGTGACAGATTATAAACATCTATATATTCAGTTTGTGTTTATTATCATGGAAACAGACAGAACACGGAGAACCTGGAGAGACACGAGGAGAACACAGAGAGATGAAGAGAACACAGAGAGACGAAGAGAACACACAAGAGAACCTTTTTTATTCCAAGGGTTTTATCTAGAACACACTCAGTCAGTTCTACTGAGAACTTTTTTATATTCCAAGGGTTTGGGGTTCTACAGAGAACATTTTTATATTAAGGTACAAAGAACTTTTAACAAACCCTTGATGAAAGAGTTCTTCAAGGATTTCAACAATCCTTGACAAACATTTTCTTCAGAAAAGGGTTCTTCAGTAGCAAATGGTTCTGGGTAGAACCTCAGCCCTTCAGGAAGAACCAGAGGAACCCTTGGTGAAGCCTTATTATAGGAAGTTGTACGTAAAGAATTAAGAAGAAAAGGATGTAAGACATTAACAAGGAAGAAGGAGGCGAGGAAGGAGACATGAGATGAAAGGAAGGACAGGAAAGAGAGTGAAGGGATTAAGGAAAGGAAAGAAGGAAAACAAATAGAGAAGACAGTTTCTGTCTGAACTGATCTGAGGTCTGTTGTTTCCTGTCAGATTGAAAATTATGAAGGACAACTCGTCCCTGCAGAGAGACAACAACCTTCAACACCAAAGAGCTGAAAGATAATAAATGATGAGTTCATTTGTCTGAAAATGAGCTCATTACACAAAAATCTACAAATTCATAAAAACAGAAAGCGGCAGAGAATTTTTACAGACTGAAGAAGATTCAGGCTGAAGCTCAAACACAACGGACAGAAGAACGGAGAACTGAGAAACAAGAACCTTCAACACGAAAGACAGGAAAGAGCGATAAAGAGACGCAAAGAAAGACGTCAAAACTGAGAGACATCAAGGACAGCAGGAAGGAGAGAGGGAAATATTGAAAGAGAGGACAGTGGAAATTAACAAATGACATGTTTAAGAAAGGATGGAAAGAAAGAAACAAACAAAAAGAAAGAAAGAAAAGAGGAACGAGTGAAAAAACTAAGAAAGGAAAGAATCTGAGTGAAGAAAGAACCAAAGAGGACTGAGAAAAGAAGGAAAGAACAAAGAAAACAAACAGAAAGATTAAAGAATAAACAAATAAAAGCTCTGCTTCGCCGCTTCCTGTTCAGAAATCCTTTCAAAATAAATCCTCCTGGAGCGTTTCATGTGTCCACGGAGGTGAAAAGAAACATCAGAGGGGGATTTTCTGCTGGAAAAATGAACAAATCAATCCGGTCCAGCTGAGAGGATCAGAGTCATCAGAACTGATTGGAAAACCACAGAACCAGAACCAGAACCAGAGACAATCCTGCTGCCTGTCTGATGGAGGTTTTCAAACAAACTTTATGAGAAAGAAAAGAAAAGAGGAACCAAGAAACCCAAACTGAACAAACAGGACCTGATCCCTCACTGGCTTCCCACCCATCAACAATAACAGCTGCTGGAGCTCGACGTGGACAGATTTTATAAATTTTTTTATTGCAGATTTCTATTTTATATTCATGGTTCTCTCTCGTTTTTTCTCTTTAATCGTTCTGTGTTTATCATGAGAGAATTCCCGTCATTAGCCTGAATCTGTGTCTGACGCAGGATCAGAGGAAGAGACGGAGGAATCAGTGAGAGGAGGTGAAGCTCACCGTGATGATGGCTTTACCCACAGTGCCTCCTGGTCTCAGCAGAGCTTTGGACAATTTCCTCTGATGGACGATCTGTAAAACACACACACACACACACACACACACACACACACACACACACACACACACACACACACACACAGGTTAATAAACTTTTTTTCATCAGGGTCATTTTTTATCATTGTACAACACAGGATTGGACAAAGACATGAGAGTTATGTTCCCTTCATGCTCTCTTTCTCTCTTTCCCCTCAGGACCTTTCTTTATTTATTCATCTGGCACCTTCAGTATTTCAAGAAAAAGCCACCGAGCCACAGACGCAGGCGATGATGCACATTTTAGGTGACAAAATAAATATTTTTTGGTGTGTAGGCTCTGTACACCATAAAATCAAATGCTCACATGAATTAATTGTAATAGGTGGCAAAAAGTTTTAAGTTTAAGCTTTACTGAACATGACATAATTATTTCTTATTCTTAAAATTATTAAGTTCTGTCCTGTAAAAAAAAGTTGAGAAAGCTTTGAAGGCAGTTGTCTTCACTAGATCTTCAAGTTTTGAATCAAACTCTCAAAAGTTTTAAAAAGTTTTGAAATAAACCCAACAAAGTTTTGCAGACCTGTGATCTTTTGTTGAGATGATTTACTTTTCTCCTTTTGATAAAAATGAATTTTGAGTTTTAGAAACCAACCTAAAAAACATATTTTAAAAATTCTTCACAGTGAACTATGAACCTTTATTATTTGGATGCTTGAAAATTGAATTAAGAATTATTTCAACAAAATATTATGACTTGGTAAAACTTTCTTAGAACTTAAGTTGGGCTCAAAACTCAAATCTATTGAAACTGCAAGTTTAAGTTTTCTAAACTTTGTCATTTTACAGTGTGTTAACTTGTGAATGAAAGTTGCATTTACTGACAATATTTGAGTTGGTTTAATCAAATATTTTAATTTACTGTAATCAAAGAGAACATGTGACACTTTCAACTTAAAGTCAAAAACTGTGACAACCGATTGCCTCTGAATGTTTTTCAAATATTGCTAACTTATTTGGGTTTACAGTGTATTTTTACAGGTAAAGAATATATGAATCGATTCATGCTGTAAAAAAAAATAGTTGAGAAAACTGAACATGTCAAGGCAAAGTACTGCAATAGATTTTTGATTTTTAAATAAATTTTAATATTTTGCTGACCTTAGTGAAGATAATTAACTTTTCTTCTTTAGATAATCTTCGAGTTTTAAAAAAGTCAAAAATAATAATAACAATAGTCACAGCGAGCTGTGAACTCGATGCCTCATTATAATGATGTTTTCTCAAACATTTTTCCTTTTTCAAAAACGTGATTTGGTTCTTGATTTCGATAACATTGTGATTAATTGTGCAGCCCTTCTGAACAGCAATCAACCAATCAAATGATCTGACAAAGAAAAGGATCCAGGCTCTGTTGCTGTTTCTGGCCCGTAATAAACCCGACCAATCGTTTAATTCGACCCAAATCAGCTCAGGAGAATCAGCTCCACCCGCTGTTTGTCTCCATCAGCTGATGAACTCATCGTCACACAACAGGAGCGGATGAAAACATTCAGTCATGTTTTTATTTTGATGATTTTAGGAAAAGATTTGAGCTTCGTTTGGACGAAACCATGACCACAGAACGTCCTCACGTGGAGACGTACAGTCTGCTGGTGCAGGTCTGCAGGTCTCAGAGCGAAAACCACAACTAAGACAAACTGGATTTGATGCAGGTCAGTGGGTTCAGGTCTGCAGCTCTTGTAGAATCTGTTTCTCTCTCTGTCTTTATGAAACAAACTCAAACCTGCAGCATCAGCAGCATGAAAAGCCGCCATTTTCCTTCAGTGTGGATCTGAAGCTCCGCCCCCTCTCTCCCTCCTCCTGCGTGCCAGTGTTTTCTCAGGGTTTCAGGCCTGTTAGCAGAAACCTCCATCTGGCCGCAGAGGAGCTGGCAGCCGAACCGAGCGACGCTGCTGGCAGAGGCCGAGACGAAGAGATGAAGACAAAGAGGAGAAGGAGGAGGAGGAGGAAGAGGAGGAGGAGGCTGGAGTCTCCAACCGTCATCACAGACTCGGCTCCTCTTCTTTTGCTCTGCATATTAAAACTCTTCCAGTTTCTCCCTCTGCAGGAAACTGACAACAGTCTGCAGGAAATCCTCCGTCACCCCAAACAGACTGTAACTTCAGCTCATAATGAGACGGACAGCAGGTGGAGTTTCATCCTCACTCTTCATCAGTCTGTTCAGCTCCTCAAGTAAAGGACCGAACAACACCAACATTTATTTTTACACACTGTTTCTTATGTTTTCACTTTTCTTCCATCAGCCCTGAGTCTGAATGAAAAGATTTTACTGATTCTGGGTTTGAAACCAAATCACAAGATTGTCCAAAAAAATCAGCTCATATTATTTTATACAACATATTATTTTACTGATGAAGTGTCAGCGTGAACCGAGCAGAATTTTAATGTATTTTGTTTGGATGTTTGTTGTCTTTTTCTGCACATGTAAAGACAAAGACCAAAAACTACAAGAAAAAGAAAAGAGTCATTTAAGAAGCTTTAGAAGGCTTGAGAATCCAGGCGGAGGAATACTGAGTGTTTTTCTATTTTCATCTTTGTTGTGAATATCGTGAGTGTGTCTCAGCCCGTCATCTGACAGCTTCAGTGATGAACTTCTAGAGAACGAAGATAATAAAAATGTCAAATCCACAGACGCAGAGTCAGATGGTTGTGGAGGATATTTTCAGTTTATTATCAGCTGCGTTCAGGCTGTAATGGAGCCTCTGATGGGGTTTTAATGTTCTGACTGAAAAAAAAATCCATATTTTTAACAATTAGCTCTTCAGCAGCTGAAGAAAAGACAGAACTGTGCGTCGTCTCTGTTTCCTGGTTACAGTGTGTTCATGTTAATGTGTCGATCATTAGCAAGAAGCTGCAGGAGGTTTTCAGGGTTACAGGCATCAATTAAAACAAACAAAAGCATTTACACCCTGAGATCAGCTGAGTCTGATGACTGACAGCTTTCTGATGTTCAACACACACACACACACACACACAGGTCTAATTGTTGGCCTTGTTTCCTGCTGTGGATTCATTTTCTGTGATATTTGTTGCATTTGTTGAAACCAGTTTTCACACAAGAAGAAAATCAAAAGAATCTACAGAGGAGAGGAAAAGAAGCACGATGTTTTGATTTCACATGCAAGAATAAGAACAACGGCCCAAACAGTGAGTTGGAGCCTTGAGGGCTGAAGTGAGATTAATGTGTTAGCGAAGCATGTTGAATCTAAAGTCAGAGTTTCCAGTGTCATGAAGGTGGTTCTCTTTTAACCTGGCTAGATCACCATAGTAACTGATGCTGAACTCATCACCTGGTCAGGAGCAGAGGGGTATTCCATCAACGTGGATTAAGGAAAAGCTTGGCTTATTATGTAAAGTCTGGATCATTTAAGTTAGAGATCCGTTCCATGACTGTGGCTTAATGGAATCCCTGCTCAGTAACCATGGTAACTGATGCCACTGAACTGGCCTGCTCAGTAACCATGGTAACTGAGACCACTGAACTAACCTGGGCCCCGTTTCTCAGAGCCTTCGCAACACTATGTGCGTCGTAAATTGTATTTTAAGGTCTCCCTTAAGCTCTGTTTCCCAGAGTTGGGACAACCTTAAGAGAGACCTTAAAATACAACTTCCGACGCACGTAGCGCTTTGAAGGCTCTGGGAAACAGGGCCCTGCTCAGTAACCATGGTAACTGATGCCACTGAACTAGCCTTTTCTGTGGCAGGTTCACTGTCGAGCTTCATTTATCTGTGTGTTAAAGACAGTTCCCTCAAGTGTCTTTTTGTCCTCACATCACTTCTGTCTGTGCAGAAACACGAGTTTAGACCTTTTCTATGTGACCGAGCATGAATCTACATGTTTACTTTGGTCTCAGAATCTTAAATATTAATTTTAAAAAGTTGAGAAAATATCTTCGTCTGCAAAAGCCAACATCAGCCTTTCATTTAAAAGCTTAACATTTATAAGAAAAATGTGCCAAAGTTGTTTTGAAGTTATTTATTCATTCACTCATTTTGTTCAACTGTGAAGACAAAAAAACAACATGACAACTTTCAGAGGACGACTTTCTACGTTTATACTCTGAGTACATTTTAGAGCCTGAACCTGCAGTAAACAAGTTGAATCAGTACTTCGACTTTTTCTTTTACACAAGTATCTGTACTTCTGCTTGAGTACAGAATGTGGGAACTTTTGCCACCTCTGATGACGCCTGCATGTGTGGGTGTGTCCGGGTGTGTTCAGGCGACTCACCTGTCCCAGTGTGCACTCCACTGAGCCCAGGAAGTCGGCCTCCTTCAGGCCGTTGTGGCTGCTGCTGTTGATGTCGTACAGCTCGAAGCGCAGGCGCTGCACCTCTTCAAAATAAAAGTCCAATGTGAAAACCTTGGAGTAGGTGGGGTTTACACAGCTGCGAATCACCTCTGTCCGGTCCACCTGCAGGAGACACAGAGGACAAAACCACACGGTCAGTATCTCAGTCCATCCTGAACTTAGTACATCCAGAACCTTAGTGTGGGACCAACATGTGTGAACTGCAGACTGTTACCAGGGAAATATTACAGTATTCAAGCACAGCAGTGGTAACTATGACAACAGAATGACAGGAAAGAAATCACATGTCCTTAAACAACATAAACAACAGCGTTGCCCTGGAGACAGACTGACAGGTATCAGGTTGTCGGTACTGTTGAAGCATAATTATTATTTTGTAGAGCTGAAAGACTTTGAAAAATATCTATTTGCGATTTTCATTATTCTATATAATTCTATAAAATCATTATTCTTATTTTGATCGAAAAATATGTTAAAATGACTCTGGTGTGAATTTATGCAGGAATTTGCACCAAATGAAGATTTGAGTCTATAGAATCTGATTTGTAGGACAGGATGTCTCTCTCACCACATTTAAAAGGTTTTTGGCACATTCTGCTTTAACAAATATTGCACCTCCTGCGATTTGAAAAAGGGCCATATTGCATCTCAGTGAAATTTCAATTAATGGTGCAGCCCTATTAAAGAAAGTCTGAATTAGTTTCTGACATCCTCTCTATTTTTGAAGTCACAAGTCAGCTAGTCTGGATGCTAGCAAAGCAAGCTAAGCTATGTTTTTTGCATGTAATAAATAGTGGCAAGATAAGGCATGTGAAGCTATGAAGCTCATGTATGTTTCCAGTGTGAGAAATTCCTGGTAGCAGCTAACAAGTGCTCCAGAGTTCTGCTGAAGTCTTACACAGATGCATTAAACAGATTTCACTCATACAAGTGAAGAAAATCACGTGCAGGCTTCGTGTGTTTTGCATACAGATCACTGAGGCTCATATCATCCACACAGCAGACTCGCCTCTCTCTGACTGACCCGACTCTGACTCTGACTCTCTTTATTTGCTCTTGGCTTCAACACTGGACAGAAAACTGAAGCCTGCTTTACTGTCAGAGAAGAAGTCAAACCATCTGAATGAGCTGCTGAGAAGCTGCGTGTCGTCAAACTGCTGTCCAACCGTCTCCGTCAGCCTCCGTCCTCACTGCTCACAGACAGATGGTGTTCAGGCTGGAGCTCCTGCACACACGCTTCATTAACGCTGTTTTAATTGGATCGGTAAAGTTTGTCTGAATCAGCTGAGGAGAAATCCAACATGGCACCCTGATGTCCCGCTAATCGTCCCGCTGACCCTGCGGGACATCTTCCCCCATCTTCACAGAGTCTGTGTATGAAGACGTCTGTCGGGCCGAAGCAGAAGGAGAGACCTGGCAGCTGAAGGCAGGAAGTCCTCCTGCAGGCTCACAGTTTGATCTGCTGCCTCTAAGAACTGGTCTCAGTGTGGACACCAGTGGACAGAGAGACGTCTTACTGGACTCTCTAATTGGAGTCCAACACATTTTAACTTTTATAACTCATAATAACTTTTAATGTGTACTTTTTTTTTTTACATTTGCTTGGCATTTGATTTTGTTGTTTGTTTTTGTGTAGAGGTGGCAGGATTTTAATATTCAATCAAAAATTAGTTGAAATGAGCTTTAAGTTTCAATAATCAAAATTAAAAGGCAGAATAAGTGATTCCCCGGTGTATTTTTAGAACACGTTAGTTTGTATCTGTAAGGGAGGAGAACAACACTTCAAAGACGCCTCAGAGCTCCATGTAGTGGCCCCCGGAGGCAGAGGAACGAGGGTCGAGGGAACGTAACAAGACGAAAGCAACGTAAAAGACACAATGAGACAAAAACGGTATAAAAGGTGCAACATGTACACATCTTTTTCATGCATAAAGGGAGGGTGTACCATAAAACTGTAAGACTGCTGTGCAAACAATTTACCATTTGAAGCTTAGATTCTTGTGTTTGCGTTGCTGCCAACCATCTCCAGATACAGTGACAACAGCAGGAACAGTCAGAATCGCAAACCAACCAGCACTCTGGTTGGTTTACTCTGGTGAGGTCCAGTAAATCCAGTCCAGTTACATTTTCAGACCAAAGTGCACCTCGTCAAAATGCCAAACATATATTCCTCAGGAAACTTTGTCTGAAAATCATCATTTCCTAAAAAATATATAGAAGGAAACTGCAGGGGCACCTCAGTGTCAAGTTTCAAGTATTTAAAGACTGAAGCGAAGTACCTCAAATCTGTCCTCAAGTACAGTACTGGAGTAAATGTACTTGGTTAAACTGCAGCCCTGCAGGTGTTTTGTACCTTTAATTATCACTCGGTTGTGTTTCTTTGTGTGTGTTTTGTCCTCAGCAGCAGAAACACAGCAGGTGAGACTCTGTGGAGCTGACTGTCTGTTGTGGGCAGACAGACCTGCAGGTTACAGGGTTTTGAAGAGCCCACCTCGCCCTAAACTTCACTTTTTAACGAGTCTGAGGGGACGAGAGGCGACGGCGGCGGCAACAACAGCCAGATATGAGAGGAAAAACAGCTCGTTTAACAGATTCATAAAAACCCTGTCGGACTGATTCTTCTGAAGAAGCTGCTGACTGAGAACAAGCAGAACTGAACAGAAGCCGACATAATAAAATGTTTTGTCCAGATTACAGACTTGTGTTTCCTGTTTCCTCGCAGCAGGGAGACAAAGAAGACGAAGAGCTGGGAGACAAGAGACAACGACAAGTTGTGTTCATGAAAACAACATAGTTAGATCATCATCCTCACATCTTAAAGCAGAACTTATCAATGATTAAAGGGAACGTTCCCCCCCAGAGTTTTGGAGATACGGTTCACAGTAAAATGAACCTGATGACACTCAGCTTGTGGAGCTCAAAGACCCAAACAAAAAAATACATTTGGAAAAACTGAAAACCAGCATCTCTTTCCAAAGATGACGAGCTGAACACTCAAGATAATCCTCAGAACTTGTTGTGAACAGTTTGATGAAGGAATTCAGTAGAATCTGAAGGAGTTCTGGAAGAAAGTAGAATCTGACTTTCTTGCTTGACATCAGTCGTCAGCTAGCTAGTTACATCTGATTGCTATCTATGCTAACTATCATTGCTAACTATCATTTTCCTGACATGTCTTAACATGTGACTATATAGGCTATACACTCTGCAGCCACTTTATTAGGTGCATGCTAGTACCAGGTTGGACCCCCTTTTGCCTTCAGAATTGCCTTAAATCTTTATGACAGAGATTCAACAAGGTTCTGGTAATGTTGCTCAGAGGTTTGGGTCCATATTGACATGGCATGATCACACAGTTGCTGCAGATTTGTCGGCTACAGAATCTGCCGTTCCACCACATCCCAAAGGTTCTCTGTTGGACTGAGATCTGGTGACTGTGGAAAACACTGGAGAACAGTGAACTCATTGTCATGTTCTAGAAACCAGTTTGAGATGCTTTGAGCTTTGTGACATGGTGTGTTCATCAGAAGACGGTACACTGTGGTCATAAAGGGATGGACATGGTCAGTAACAATACTCAGGTAGGCTGTGGGGTTTAAATGATGATCAGTTGGTACTAAGGAGCCCAAAGTGTGTCAAGAAAATATCCTCCACACCATGACACCACCAGCAGCAGCCTGAACCGTTGATACGAGGCAGGATGGATCCATGCTTTCATGTTGTTTGCACCAAATTCTGACCCGACCATCTGAACGTTGCAGCAGAAATCATGACTCATCAGACCAGGCAGCGTTTTTCCAGTCTTCTACTGTCCAGTTTTGGTGAGTCTGTGTGAATTGTAGCCTCAGTTTCCTGTTCTTAGCTGACAGGAGTGACACCGGTGTGATCCTCTGCTGCTGTAGTTCATCTGCTTCAGGTTCGACATGTTGTCCGTTCAGAGATGATCTTCTGCATACCTTGGTTGCAACGAGAGGTTATTTGAGTTACTGTTGCCTTTCTGTCATCTGAACCAGTCTGTCTGTTCTCCTCTGACCTCTGACCTCAACAACACACTCAGACCAGCCTGTCTGACACCAACAACCATTCAAAGTCTCTTAAATCACCTTTCTTCCTCACTCTGATGCTCACTTTGAACTTCGAACATGTCCACATGGCTAATTGCATTGAGTTGCTGCCATGTGATTGGCTGATCAGATACTTGTGTTAATAAAGTGGCCGGTGAGTGTATATCGCTTTTTTCATGTTTTCAACATAGATGAGCCAGCACGTAACAGATCAAAGGACAGGAAACAGGAAAGGCTAAAGCTGACTGAGGTTCCACTGGTACCAAACTTGCTCAGTTGTTACCGGAGCACTGAGCAAAAAGGGGTGGAACGTAGGAACGTTCTACTGATTAAACAGGCCTTTTAAGAAAACTGCTCTCTATAGGAAATTAGACAAACAAAAAAAAAGCTTTTAAAGGACGAGGAGTTGACTGTGTTGGATTTAACTGTAACGGCACATTTTTGCTGAGTCTGAACTTTTGCATTTTGTATATATTTATAATGGGAGACGTCTCCAAAAACTTCTTTTTAAAATGTCTCAAAACAATTCATAGATTAATTGATCCTGTCCCAATCTTGTCAACTGAAAAATAGGTCCAAACATGTGAAGACAGGTGGAGTGCACAGATGTACGTCTTTTTCAACTAGTGATCAATCTGGCAATAATTTTTCCACCGATCGATAAGTTGTTTGGTCCATAAAATGTCAGAAAATGTGGAAAAATGTTCCCAAAGTCTAAGATGACATCATCGAATGTCTTCTCAAATCAGCTGAAGTCAGAAAATTTTTACTTTTTTTTTTATCACAAAAATACTCAAACCGATTAATCAGTCATCAGAATAAATGCAAATTAATTTAAAATCTGAATAATAATAGATGAATAGTTTCAACTCTAAGTGTCCAAGTGTCCTCTAAGTTTTTTTTAATCTCCAATCACTCAGGAAAGACTTTTAACACTTTTATTCACATCGCTGCCGTTTCTGCTCACAGTCTTTTCTCTTTGTCTCTTTTTCACGACGTCTGTAAAGAAGCACTAACACCAAAAATATAATATATGGTAAAAAATAAACTATTAAATGCACATTCATACGTATATTTCTTAGTGAGTATGAGGAGAGGATTGTGGGGGTTGTGTAAAAATCTGCAGAGAGGTGTGAAGATTCATAGTTAAAGTTAAATCAACACCACAGCTCCTGTTTCCTCATATTACTGTAATTAGATCTTTAATGAGGACAAAAATACACACACACACACACACACACACACACACACACACACACACACACACACACATACACACACATTTATTTATCAAGTTAAATTTATCTAAAATAAAAAACATAATATTTGGAGAATGTACTTAGTTACTTTCCGCCGGTGCTGGTTGTTAATCCTGCACAGGTTCTTCTCCAGACTCCAAACACTGATTGGTGTTTGACCCAATAAAGCTTTGAATTCACAAACTGAGTGTGTCCTGAAACACTGATGAGCCCTGAGAACAGATCTGACAGACTGAACGCTCCCCCTTCATCTAAATCTCTTCAAATGTGTTTGTCAACCTGAGACGAGAAAATCTAATCTGATAGAAACAGAAGAAAAACGTGTCTGAACTCTGACCTCCTGTCACTTCACGGTGTCAGATTCAGGCTGATGTAAAGACGCAGAACTGATCCGAAACCTTCAAACTGTCCCGCTGACGGCGAAGTGAAGAATAAAGAGAAGAAGTGAGGATGAAAGTGGGACGAGAGGGAAATAAAAACAGACCGCAGCTGCAGAGAGGAGGAAAGAAAATGAAGGAAAAGAAGAAGAAGAGTTTGAGTTTGTGTCCATGTGGACACATCAGCTGCATTTCCACCAACCGAGTGAGCAAACAGCTAAAAATACTCAGAGAAACATAAAGTGGGGCAACAGAAACCAGGTCTGACCAGTTCACACCACACACACACTCAGAAAACACACAAACATAAACACCAGGGGACAAAAAACTCATTTAAAGTTCCTGTGAAATCCAAACTGTTTTCATCATAAATACGTATCTGACCCAACAATGATAAAAAGGTCAGGCTGAAAATTGCAAATTGATCATTGGTAACAATAACAATTTTTCATTGGATTAATGTTTAAAAAAGATTTTGCCTATACCAAACAACACCGAGGGCCCCGTCTTCCACTGATCTAAAGCACGAGGTGTAATGGATTTAATTTATTCAAGGTGTGTCTAAATCCAACTTTGCCATCTTGCTCCAGGAGTGCAGGGGTATCCTGTCCTGTCCTGTCCTGTCCTGTCCTGTCCTGGCCTGTCCCTGTGTCAGCAGAACACAACAGAAAACAGCTATCAGCTGTGCACAAGTGTCTTGATTAATTCATGGGTGAGCGCTGGCAGCATGACGGTGGATTTACCAGATTTACCTGAAACATTTTGAAATTATATTGTATTTTATAATTCATTATTCTCATCATTAGGATGCAGCTCTGCTGGCTGAGGAGTTGGGGAGAGAGATGGAGGCGAACTGATCCAGACTGGCTGAATCTAAATATGGCTGAACACCCACCTGAGCTGGATTGAGGTAAGCTTCACGCTCGCCCATTTTTCTTCTCTATCTCCCCTTCCTCCTCATCCTCATCTCCTCCATCCCACTGACACCACTGTGGGCGGAGGAACCAGAAGCACAAAGTGTTTCTGAGGTTTGATAACCTGTGTGTTAATTTATCCAGCGAGTATCGACACAGCATCAGGCTCTGAGTCGGACTGATCTAATGCTCAGATATAACAATATAAGATCACAATTATTTAATCCTTGTTTTTTTGTCTTGTTACATATTTTATGCAAATTCATTTTCTTCATGTTCATTTCATTTTCTTTGTTCTCAGCTGGTTACATCTTTTACGTTCGTTTCATCTTGTCACATATTGTAGTTTTCATCTTGTTATGTCTTTTTCATTTTTTTTTTGTCTTATTACATCTTCTTACATCTTGTTACATATTTAATCTCATTTTGTCATCTTGTTCTGTCTGTCCTGCGTGATAGACACTCATGGACCAAGGAATCATCTTTTCTTTGTGTTCTTGTTCCGACCATTTAGACTGAAATCAGTCTCAGATGCTGGAAGGCGGCACACAATGATGTAAAATAAATTACCCATAATTCTCCTCAGATGCTTTAAAACTAAAGTAACGAACCTGATTTGAAAATGTAAAGAGTCAAAAGAACAGATATTTGTGTTCAAATGTAGGGAGTAAATGTAAAAAGTTGTTTGTTTGTGTGAAGTATTTGTACTTCGTTACTTTGTCGTGTTCAGAGCAGCTGCAGGTTCTGGACTGTAAAACATCAATTTGATTTTAATGTTGCCTCAGTTGTCAGATCTGTGGTTGAGTGTCTGAAACCAACAGATCATAAGACTTTTCTAAAGCTCATTTATTAACAATGAGAAAAATGAAGCCAGCGTGAGCAGATGACTGAGCTGACATCTGCTGGTGTCACTGGGTGAAAACAGAAGGTCTAACTGGGCTGTAAATCTGTAACCCTTCATGTGTTTGAAGAAATATAAATGTGTTTGCAGCTGTAATTCAGTTTATATCCAATTTACTGAGACAAACTACAAACTCACCAAGAAATAAAACCAATGAGCCAACAGAATATTAAATATTCTGCTGTATATAGAGACTTATCTCTGTAATTGTCCATTAAACTGCAAACACTGATCAATATTTGGTCTAATAAAGCTTTGAATTTGCAAACTGAATCCTGAGAGCAGATCTGATGATGATCTGAAGTTAAACTTTAAATTCACTGTGTGAAGATGGTTTGTTAAGTCCACTTAAAATTACTAATATTATACAATGAAAGCCAGTTAAGTAAAACTAAATCCAGTATTTGCCACAATTAAACTGAAACTACAAAATAAAGTTTAGCTGATCTGACTAAATACTGTTGAGTTGCAGAGGTACGACTGCTAAAGATAACTTTATTTAAGTGAATTAAGTCACTATGATGACCGGTAGCCAGGTTGATGTCACTTAGTGTCAACTTCAGAATAAGTTTGGATTATTTGCTGTGGGTTTGCATGAGGAAGTTTAAGTGTAAGATGTATATAGAATATTTTCATCACTTTATCTTACTGTAAGACAGACTCTTCTCTCTCCAAACCAAACTCCAGAGGTGAAATCAGTGATTTTACCAAGGAGTCACTGATCAGAACAGACCAGTTATTTTGTTTGTCAGTGTGACGTTGGTGTTTTATAAGGTTAGTTCAGATTCACCAAAGTCACACAATCACCAAACAGACCGATCGATCGAGGCAGCAGTAAACCAGCAGTTCCTGTGTCCTCTGAGGTAAAATTACTGATTTAGTCAGTGGAGTTTGGTTGGTTTGCAGAGAGATATTTGTGGTGAAAATATTCTAAATATCAAGTACACTAACAATCATATTGATTTTTTTAGGTGTGTGAAATACATGTAGCTGCTGTCTGTCCACAGCAGGACATTATTTAGCTTCATGCACCGGTTCTCCTGCTGCTTCTGCAAACTGAGCACATGTCGACCTCCATCCACACTGCAAATAATCTGAACTATCCCTTTAAGCCTTTTTGGAAACAGGGCTAATGAAACATAAACTGAACCAGACAGTAATTTAAAGCCAAAATTTGGAGCTAAAATAGGCTGGAAAATCTCAGAGTTGATCAGAGCCTCTTGAGGTTTTTAAAAAAAAGGCCAGTTTTGTGTTTTGTCCTGAACAAACGGAGGAGCTACTCTGAGCTCGGCTCGTTTCCTGACAAACAGAAGAAGAACAAGAAGAAAAATAATGTCTTTGATGTGACAGAATCTCACAGCTGCTAATGAGGAGGCTGATTTGGTTTTAATTGTGTCGCCCTCGGTCTTTAATCATGACATCAGAGGTCGTGTTTGCTGAGGATCGCTCAGCTGCGTCTTAACACACAAATCAGCTGTTTACTCCTTTATTCCACAGGTCAGAAGAAGACAAAAAACATGAACTAATCTGGTCCTGATTTACATGAAGGAAGAGAGATAACGATGTGGGGGCAGATTTATGAAAATCCAGCTGAAGGTGAGATCAGTCGAGGTCGGAGGAGACGCAGGAGGGAGCGTGAGAAGAAGAAAGACGGAGACGGTCTCCAGCTGTGAGACAAAACCTGAGGCTTCACTTCAGGTTAGAAACCTGCGAGCTTCAGCCAGCAGGAACAAAACTGTGTCCAACTTTCAAAAGCTGAGG
Organism: Lutjanus erythropterus; assembly: GCF_056507025.1. Lineage (NCBI taxonomy): Eukaryota > Metazoa > Chordata > Actinopteri > Lutjaniformes > Lutjanidae > Lutjanus > Lutjanus erythropterus. The sequence continues at coordinate 35,317,033 of NC_139325.1, read as the reverse complement.
AGAGCAAGACGACGCATCAGGGTCCAAACACAGGACAGAAAAGTCCAAACAGACAGACGACAAAACATTTGTTGGTGATTAATGGACGGCACATTTTCACATCACATTTATTGTGATGTGTTTTTTAATCTGTGAAGCTGAAGGCAAATCTCCACATTTGTGAACAATAAAGATTATTGTTATTGTAAGATAATATGACAGGGTGGATTCTTTCCTGTTCTCGCCTTCTCTGCCACTTAATTATCAGCTGGCTTCAATATTCGCTGGCGTCCAGACTACTGGTCGGTGTGGTGAGGGTTATACATGTCTGTACTGCTGCTCTTCACACAACTTACATGGTACAAGTTTGACACGGCTGTGTCAGCTGTCCCGCGTTCGGCGGTGCGCTCTGGTGAAGTGTCTGACGGCGCGTCAGCTGCGCTCCGTTTCTATCAGTCTTCTCTGCTTCCATCACTGTTAGTTTTGTGGTTTGTGGTGATTTAGAGACTTGGTTTGTAAAGTTTACAGCCTGTCATGCTGAGCTCCAGTTAATATAAAAAATATATTCACGATTCCCTTGAATTCCTCATGTAAATGTTCTCCCTGTGTGTTTTTGTAGCTTCTATCTGTTTTATCCTCTAACTGTGATGCTCAGCTGGGAGAATCTCAGTTGACTGTTGGGGCTCCGACTGATGATTTGAATCATTAACTATCAGGGGACGGCACTAACCTCTACATGCCCTGTCTCTACAGTAGACTGACTAAAGTATCTACAGTTTTGTCACTAAGACAATTCTCCTCACATTACTACATTAAATACTGATTGTTTGTTGGGCTGAGACACTGTAACACAGTCGGCTCCGCAGCTTTAGTCTGAGCTCTTTACAGCTGAGAAAGACCTTAAATTGTCCCTGTATCAGACATGTCCCTGACATTTTATGGACCAGACAACTTCAAATAAAGTTGCAGCACTAAAAAGCCTTTATTAGGCTAAACACTTCCACCATATTTTATACTGAGGTAATGCAAAACTAACAGAATGTAATCACTTTAATGTTGTGATACTTTGATTAGATTACCTGACTACATTTTAAGCAGGTAATCAGTAACTTTATCAGAATAAATTTTTGAAGTTACCCTCCCACCTGCACTCTGTGTACGTTACCTGACTTCCTCTGTTACTCCTGTCATAATGACTCGAGGTACGAGACGTGAACGCCTGACAATAAACGCACTCACAGATTGTAATGAGCTGTTTGCACAGACGACTTATTTTCTGTGTTTTTCTGGGCTGCATCATGTGATGAATCTGTTCAAACTCCCACATGGTTTAGAGGTTTATGAGGCTGGAGACGTTCTGCTTCTCCTACAAACTGAGCCTTAATTGCAGCCATTAAAGAGACTGATAGTTTTCACTGTAGCTGCTCTTTAACCAATAAAGAAGAAGTCATTAGAAGTGTATCGCCTGTGCAGATAGTGTGTTAACTACCATCATGATGAGATTAGGGTGAATCTGAGCAGCACATTTATATGTTGTGTTCAGTCGGAGCAGGTTGGAGGAGACTCGCTGTGTGTTTGGACTCGTTTCCTCCTCCGGGCTTCAGATCCCGAAAAAAAAAAAAAAAAAAAAAACAGAAGTCAGTAGAGAATTATGTCACTTTTCTCCTTCATCATCTGTCGTGTTGATAATGAACCTGAGCAGCTTCCAGACGCAATTTAACCAAACAGTTCAGCTCCAGATGGCTGATAACAGAGAGGACGGGGGGGGGGGGGGGAGAAAAGAGACTCCACAGAGGAAAACGCTCAGTGTTTTCACTCTTATTATCTGTCATTAAGATAAACAGATTATCTGTGACTCCTGTCACAAACAGCACACTGGACTGACAAAAAAAAAGTTTAGGCCAGATTTAATGTTTGAAAAATCTGTCATTTGTGGCAACAGTTTCTGTACAGCTTCATGTCCACACAGAGTTATAAAGGACGATGTATGAATCCATGATGTCACAGATCAATGTCTCTGTTCTTATATTGATGACAGATTGATCTTAAAGTTTAAGTCGTCGGGTAACAAACTAATATCTAACCAGGACATTGTGTTTTTAAAAACTCACCACCATCAGCTGAGTCCAAGTGCCTTGATTAATTCATGGGTGAGTTTAAGCCGAACATGCAATAAACGAATCAGAAAGTCAGCTCTCAGTTCTAAGCTGTGTCAGCATGACAGCAGATTAACCAGGAGGGAACAAAGAGAAAATATTTTTTTTTATCATCATCGGCTCTGCTGGCTGAGGAGTCGGGGAGAGGAGAGGTGAACCGTTCCAGTCTGGCTGCGAAGCTGGCATCTCAATCCGGCTGGACTGAGATGCAGTTTCACAGCCACCTGTGCCACCATCTTCTTCTCCTCTTTCTCCTCATCCTCTTCTCCTCCTCTCATCTTCGCTCCTCCATCCCACTAACACTACTGTGGGTGGAGGAAACAAATCCAGAAAGTGTTTCTGAAGTTTGATAACCTGTGTGCAAAATTACAGAAAGGTTATCCAGCAGGTACGTCCACCCAGCATCAGGCCGCCAGCTACAGGTAATGGTTATTTTAGCAACAAGTAAACATTGTGTGTAATGTTGTGTTTTTATTCAGTAATCAGTGAGGCTCATCATATTCAGTGGCACATGAGGCTGGGTTCTGTGCTGGACCTTCTGCAGAAGACACAGATCTGAGCTTAAACAAAATCCATCATTAGGCTCAAGACAACTGATTTGGTGGTTGTGTAATAAAAAAGCAACGCTTTATAACAAAAAGGCAGCGCAGTGTGCCTCGCATTTTGTAACCTGACTGGTGCCTTAAAGAGATAGGAGCCAACACGACTCTTTTCAGACAGAGGATGAACTGAGAGGCTGCATGTACGAGATATATAAGATTTTTTTTATTAAATTAAATTAAAGAGTGGTACCCTAGAAATTAGAAACAAAAAAGTAAATAAATAAACAAATAAATAAAAAGGAAGAGGAGAAACTTCCTGGTAACACTGGCTGCTTCCTAACACTCAGTTCTTTTATTTGCCCAGTGGTTCTCACTGCTAGCTTAATTAGCTTGTTCCGCTCAGAAGCTTTCGGCGTGTTTGTCAGCAGCTCGTTCACCTCTCAGCACTTTTCTGTCCATTAAAGACTCCTGCGGGAGGCATTCACTGAGGCTGGGAAACTTCAGCTTCAGGCCGTCAACTGAACGCAGCGTGAAAACACAGAAACAATCGTCCTTTAGTGCCGAGCAAAATGAACACAGAGCTCCGCTGCTTCTGATGATCTAAAAGTCAGCAGCTACCTGCTCCACAGCAGACTGTTTGTATGAAGGTGTTTAAAACCACATCATCTTTATTCATGCAGGTACAGAGAGCAGAGCAGCAGGTGAAGAGCTCTGACATCCTTTAAACCAGCAGCAGAAGATGGAAGTCAACACAGGTGCTAAGATTCACTCATCTGCAGGAACATTCAGAGCTGTTTGGAAACAATTATAGTTTGATGCTGTGATGTGTGTGTGTGTGTGTGTGTGTGTGTGTGTGTGTGTGTGTGTGCTACAAGTAGACAGGCCACCGAGGAAAAATGGTGGGAACCACTGTGATAGGAGACTAGACTGTGAGTGCACTCTTTGAAATGATTCATGGGGAACACAGATTAATGAGTTTAGAACTTATTTTAAGAAGTTAGTCAAAATTAAAATGAAGAAAACTGTCTTAACTTTAACTGTCTTAATTGTCTTAACTTTACTTAACAACAGAAAGAATTAGATTAGAGCAACTTAAATATTTAGTGAGCAAACTTTAAAATACAGAGTACAAGTATTTGAGTTTGCCCAGACGTGTTTTGTGGCCAGGACACACCCTCCACAAGATAAAGGAGGGAGAAAAACAGGAGTTTGCTTTGAATATCTGCTTGGTGAGTTTGTTTTTTCAATACCTAATGACTATATTGACACGCAGCACAAGAAATAGTTTTTATAGACTAAAATTTCTATTTAACTTTTGGTAGACTTAGCTAGCTTGTATAGGCCCTAATTAATGATGCATTAATGTTTAAGTGTCAATAATGATGCAGCTGATGATGCTGGAGCTCATTTTCATTACGACACATACTGCTGGATTGTTGAATCCATAAAAATGCATCATAATTTATTAGTATTTTGAGTTATTAGAAGATATAAAGAGAAGTACAATTTGGCTCTGAAATGCAGAGAAATAAAAAGTATCATAAAATGTGTAAGTAAATTACTCAGTTGTGTTCACGCTGCAAACACAGAAAAATAATTGTTGCATTAACTGAGTGTTTCCCAGTCCTCGTCCTCAGGATCCACTGTCCATGTTTTAGATGTTTCCCTGCTCCAACACTGTTGATTCAGATGATCAGGGCTCCATTTCCCAGAGCCTTCGTAGCGCTACGTGCGTCGTAAGTTGTATTTTAAGGTCTCCCTTAAGGTTACGGGCTGTTTCCCAGAGTTGGGATAACCTTGAGGGAGACCTTAAAATACAACTTACAACGCATGTAGCGCTACGAAGGCTCTGGGAAACGAGTCCCAGGTTGTAATCAGGTTTCTGCAGAGGCTTGACGATGAGCCGATCATCTGAATCAGGAGTGTTGGAGCAGGAAAACATCTAAAACATACAGGACAGTGGACCCAGAGGACCAGGACTGGGAAACACTGCATTAACTGGTCCAAAGGCCCCGTTGTTGTTCTTTGTTTTGTGGATTCTGAGTGTATAAAACAGTTTGTAAAAACACTTCAGTGGCACCAGAAACAAACAGAGACTGTCAGCAGGGACCTGGACTGACACCACATCTTTAATATGACCACTGTGTGTTTCCATCACCTGTTGTTTTATTCTCGGTCTGATCTGATATTTTCTCCCCCTCCTCCTGTAACTCTTCACACCTCACAATTCAACTTCCTCCACCACCTCTTGCTCGTCGACGCTGCCCTCCAGCTCAGTAATCAGCACCGGAAACCATCGACCATCACCAGAAACTACAAGAGAAAACGAGCGGGTAAGAGGTCGGCGTGGTCGGCAACAACCTACCTCCATCCACTGTCCGTGGGACTGCATATTGAGGACGATGCAGGGGTCGGGTTTGGACAGAGCGTCTCGGTCTGAGATCCCTTTGCAGGTGAGCCGCAACTCCACTTTGGTCAGACAGGGACTGGTGAACAGACCCAGAGAGTTGGCGGCGGACTCGTAGATGTCGCTCATGATGGGGGCGGGACAGGAAGTCTGCAGAGGGAAGAAAACAAGTCACAGTATAGATTCTGTCAGTTTTTGAAGTTTGATGAAGTGAGAGTCATGATGCATCTAGACTGAAACATTTACAAACTCTGGGCGACGTTAACATAATTTTATATATATCTACATATATATCGTAACTAGTATAACTAGTAACCACCTCTGTAAGAAAGACATGCAGCTTTAGACCCATTTTTAACCATTTAGAAGCACATAGAGACCAACTGATTTTCTGTGCACATAGAGCAGCTTGTATCAGGAGTTCTCAACCTTTCGTAACTTAAAGTGTGGTAAAAGTGTTCCAGCAGCAAAAACTGCAAGACCCTCACTGACTTCAAGGTAAAGTTTACATTTTTGTAATTATCTTGAAAACTTCTTCAAGGAGACTGAAAATTATTTCACCATTTTAATCGTTCAATTCATCTGCATTTTTTCTCAGTTAGTTGTCAGTAGCTGCTTTAAAAATCTCAACTTTTCCTCAAGTTTATCAAAATCCTGTTTTTGTGAACTCGTCTCAGACTGTTGGGCTGATTGTCCTGAAAATGAGTCAGCATCATTCACACACATTGCTGATCTGAAGTTATTAAATTCATTTTAATTTGTCAGTCTGTTTGGATTTTAGGAGCCAATCAATTTTGATCAAAATAGCTTATTTTCAAAACATATTCATATCATGAACGCAACAAGATGTGTTTAATAGCACTCTGCATAGATTCATGCAAAAAAAAAAAAAAAAAAAGCGTAATTTCAAGTCATGGCTCGAACCAATACATGGATTTTAATAATAATTGATTAAAGTGGGCGGGACTTATTACAACAAATCAAACTTTGTATACATTCCAATTCAAACTTGTACAAATCAGCTGTACGTCCTACAGAGCTGAAATTTCTTCAACACATCTGCTGAACTGTGACTAAAGTTTGTCTCACTGCAACCTGTGATCAATTCAAGTGTTTTCTTTTAAATTCTCCCAAAATGGACACAGACGTTCTGTAGATGGTCGATATCAAGTGTTCTGAATTATGTTCAGTGACACAGTGGGTCTGCAGTTATATTAAATATCTTACTGTAATTTGTACTGTATGTACATTTTTTTTTACTTAATCTAATTTTTAAATATTTCACAGAAATATTCTAACAATACACTAACCAGTAAAAGAAAACTGAACAGAACCAGAAGAAGAGTTAGAGAAATATGGATCCATCAGCAAAGTCTGAGGAGTCAAAGTAGTATTATTTTATTAAGTATTTTACAACTAAAAACTGACATGTTTTAAATGTGGATCAGGTTTTAACTGAGACTTTGTTGTAAACAAAGAGACACAGTTCAGATTCTGCTCCTCCTCCTGGAATGAATCAGAGCTTGATAAGCCCTCCCTCCTCCTCCTGCTCTCAAACACAGTGAGCTCCACTCTGCACATGTATTTCCTTGTTCCCTCCCCTTCAGATCTACAGTTTGAAGATGGGTGGAACCAACATGTGGTGACATGCAGCAGCTGACAGGCCACATTCACTGCAGAGACACAGCTTGTTTAGATCAGAGCTCAGACTGGTTTCAGTTATAAGGAAGTGAAACTCAGACAGTTGTTGTTACTGAGACATGAAATGGCGCAGAAAGGAGTTCAGCTGGACCGGGAAACCTTCTCTTGTTCCATCTGTCTGGATCTACTGAAGGATCCAGTGACTACTTCCTGTGGACACAGCTACTGCATGAACTGTATTAAGAACTTCTGGGATGAAGAGGATGAGAAGAAAATCCACAGCTGCCCTCAGTGTAGGCAGACCTTCACACCGAGGCCTGTCCTGCTGAAAAACACCATGTTAGCAGCTTTAGTGGAGGAACTGAAGAAGACTGGACTCCAAGCTGCTCCTGCTGATCACTGCTATGCTGGACCTGAAGATGTGGCCTGTGATGTCTGCACTGGGAGAAAACTGAAAGCCCTCAAGTCCTGTCTGGTCTGTCTGGTCTCTTACTGTGAGAAACACCTGCAGCCTCATTATGATGTAGCTCCATTAAAGAAACACAAGCTGGTGGAGCCCTCCAAGAACCTCCAGGAGAACATCTGCTCTCATCATGATGAGGTGATGAAGATGTTCTGTCGTACTGATCAGCAGCGTATCTGTTATCTCTGCTCTGTGGATGAACATAAAGGCCACGACACAGTGTCAGCTGCAGCAGAAAGGACTGAGAGGCAGAGAGAGCTCAAGGTGAGTCGACAAAACATCCAGCAGAGAATCCAGGACAGAGAGAAAGATGTGAAGGTGCTTCAACAGGAGGTGGAGGCTATCAATGGCTCTGCTGATAAAGCAGTGGAGGACAGTGAGGAGATCTTCACTGAGCTGATCCGTCTCATGGAGAAAAGACGCTCTGATGTGAAGCAGCAGGTCAGATCCCAGCAGGAAACTGAAGTGAGTCGAGTCAAAGAGCTTCAGGAGAAGCTGGAGCAGGAGATCACTGAGCTGAAGAGGAAAGATGCTGAGCTGGAACAGCTCTCACACACAGAGGATCACAACCAGTTTCTACACAACTACCCCTCACTGTCACCACTCAGTGAATCTACAGACTCATCCAGCATCAATATTCGTCCTCTGAGGTACTTTGAGGACGTGACAGCTGCTGTGTCAGAGCTCAGAGACAAACTACAGGACGTTCTGAGTGAGAAATGGACAAACGTCTCACTGACAGTGACTGAAGTGGATGTTTTACTGTCACAACCAGAACCAGAACCCAAGACCAGAGCTGAGTTCTTAAAATATTCAACTGAAATCACACTGGATCCAAACACAGCAAACACAAAACTGTTATTATCTGAGGGGAACAGAAAAGTAACAAGAAAGTTACAACAACAGTCTTATTCCAGTCACCCAGACAGATTCACTGGGTGTCCTCAGGTCCTGAGTACAGAGAGTCTGACTGGACGTTGTTACTGGGAGGTGGAGAGGAGAGGGAGAGGAGTTGGTGTAGCAGTCGCATACAATAATATCAGCAGAGCAGGGAGTTCAGATGATTGTATATTTGGATACAATGACAAATCTTGGGCATTATATTGTTTCAAAAACAATTCTAACTTTTGGTACAACCATATTTACACTCCCATCTCAGGTCCTCAGTCCTCCAGAGTTGGAGTGTACCTGGATCACAGAGCAGGTATTCTGTCCTTCTACAGCGTCTCTGAAACCATGACTCTCCTCCACAGAGTCCAGACCACATTCACTCAGCCTCTCTATACTGGACTAAATGTTCATCCTGATACCACTGCTGAGTTCTGTAAACTAAAATAGACAGAAGTCATTTCAGGGACAGTGGGTTAAATTCTGTTTCATTTCTTAAAATTGTTTAGTTTCCATCATTGTTGCTGAGAGCTGATTGTTGTGGCATTTCTTCACTGCACAGAGATCAGCTGTCAATCAAACATTGTGGGCGGTACTTTGACATCTTGTCATCTGTTGTTGTGTAAATGTTTGAGTTTGTTTAGGCGGCGCTCCTTCCTGTGTCTGTTCAGCCATGGAGGCTCTCACTGCTCAGGATGACTTCTGTTTACCTGAACTGATATTTCTCTGCAGGAAAATGTAAATGTCTCTGTGCTCTAAATGTGTGATCAATATTTGTATTGATGTATTTGTATGTTGTTGTTTCTCTTCCACTGCAGCACCAGACCTTCATTTATCGTAGATATTCTGTTCTCACCACTTTGTAAAGAAATCTTTAATTACATTTACATTTATTTGTGTGAGGTTTTATAAAAGTGTAATGATCCTGATGATAATCAATAAGGAGGTGATTGATTATTGTCTTGTACGTAGCTGAGATTCTGCTCAAACAAACTGATTGTGTGGATGAAGTGAATCTATACATGAACTCATTGAACATGAGTCATTGAACAGACTTTACTGATGGGATGTGAACAAACTGAAGCTTTACACAATGAATAAACAAACACGAACAAAGTCTTTTCTTCTCATCTTCATTCATACAGAGCTGATGGAGAAAATGTTAAACTAATATAAAAAGATAACTGAGGCTATTTTCCTCCTGAAACACCACAAAGTTCAGTGTTCATGTTCAGAGCAGAAGAGCTTTTGTCAGTCAGTCTCTGTCCTTTCAGCTTTCCTCACTAAAACAGCTTCATTTTTCTGTCAACCAAGAGGCCAAACTGAACTGGTTTCATGTTGCAGCAGGGTGACTGAGTTTTCTGTCACTTTGTGCACTGAGTCAATACAAAGGATTTATTACACAGACTGGTTCATTTAGTCCTGATCAAGTTTAAACTGGTGACACTGGATTCATTTTAGATGTGAGGAGACCAAAACATGTTTGTGCATGTGTTCATGTAGCTGTACATACACACACACACACACACACACACACACACACACACACACACACACACACACACACACACACACACAAGAGTAAACATCAATTTAAGAAACAGACATTTGATCTAGAGATAAAGTTGCAGCACTACAACACCTACTGTCTCATATTATTATTATTATTATTATTGTTATTGTTATTATTATTGTTGTTGTTGTTATATCAAATAATTATATATATAATAAAAATTACACTATAAAGATAATACTGAACACTACACTCTACTGTATCATATTGTACTACAGTACATATAGTAATTATAGATAGATAACCATATAATAGATGATTATATACTGTACAGTATAATGCAGTCAAAGACTGAACAAAAGTCTGGGTCGGGACCCTCAGGCGGGTCACAGGAGATTTTATTTGACTGGAAAAAATTCTGTAAATGTAAGATTTATATCTGCAGTACAGCTTTTATAAAGCATTTAAAATGTGACCATTATTTTACTGATGAGAGGAAAAACAATTTAATTCTGCCTAAAAGCACTTACTTTGTCTCATTAAGGCTAAAATGACCAATCAGCACAGACACACTGAGTCACAGACAGACAGACTCAGAGCTGCTCCAGTGAACATTGTTTCAGTTGTGAATATTGTTTTAGTGTTTTTAAGGATATGAGTGAGTCATGATCAAATATGTGTTCCAGATGTGTGCCAGTGGTTTATTATTTGGAAATCACAAATGAAGATGTGTCCAGTGATGTGGTTACACCTCCAACAGGTTGTGCCATGTTTACAGAACATTCATGCCAATAAAACACATGGAATTTAAATTAATTGAGTCATAAACATAAACCGTAAACATAAGCTGCTCCTACCAGGAACAGAATGAAGAGCGTATTTAAGCTCTTTGAGTCTAAAGAAAAAACATATTTATGGGATCAGAATTGTCTTCATTTCTTTTACTCCTCTTCTCCTGCATGTACTCGTCTCCGTCTGATCAAACATCAGCCTTCAGTTTCCAGCAGCCTCATTTATCACACAGTCACACAAAACTTCACGATCTGTTCCTCCTTCAGTGTTGATCAGTTTATTTTCATTGTAAATTAGAGAACCCTATCAGAGGACAAATTTGGTCCAGGGGCTGCGAGTTGTGTGTCACTGAGCTAAATGGAATTCAGCCATCATTCGCTGTATTATTTATGCCAGACTGTCCTCTGCTGCTGTTGGCTCGGGGAGCATCAGACAGGCAGACGTTTAATGAAACCGCGCATCTCAAGTCTGATTTACATTTTCTAATTGCAGGGAAATGTTTCCTGTCAGGATCAGAATGGATGAAACCAACAGGCAGAACGTGTCTGCAGAACAAGTGTTAATCAAATTAGAATAACAGATTATTTTACCCCCGTGTCATTTCATTCATCGCATTCTGCTGCTCCGATTCAGCTGTAAGAATCTGATTAGACTGTTAGGAATCATTTACACGTTATGTTCAAAATTATGTTCATTTGATTCATTCATTCTGAGTTTATCTCATTTACACACACACACACATCTGACACTGTCCATAACTGATCATGTTCGTGTCTCAGTGTGCTGATTAAATGATCTGATATAAATAAGTTCACTGACACAAAGTCAGCAGTGAAAGAAGCTCTCAGATCTTGTCTGTCTGTTACAAGTAAAAGTCCTGCAGTTAAAATGTTAATCAAGTAAAAGTACCAAAGTATTAAAGTACCAAAAGTAAAAGTACTAATGATGCAGAGTGGCTCATATATTATATAACTGGTGAGAATATAATGATACCTAAAACTTGAGGTAATACAAAGATAAAATTTATCATGATATTAAAAAACAAATAAAAACATGACAATTATCATTAAATAATAAATCTGTTTGCATATGTTTGTTTGTTCATATAAAATTAGTTTTTCCATTTAACTTGAAGTTTCCTGTTATTCAATGAAATAAAATAAAAATAGATTCAGTGAACCAAGCGGGTGGATTTTAGTGTAGATATATTGTTGCAGTGTAATTATAGTATTTTTTATGTGATTATAGATTTATTTGTTACATTTATTTATCATATTATAAAGTAATTTGTTGTTTACTATATAGTTATATAATATTATAATTATAATTCATAATTAATTGTATAATTATATTATTTTAGTGAAATTTTATCATATAAATAAATATTTTAATGAAAGCCATCAGCTGTTTTTTTCCCATCAGTTATTATTTCAATACTATTTCAAAGCAGAGATATTATTTTGGTGTAGCTTCATTTATTTAGTGTAAATATATTATTTTAGTGTATATATATATATATATATCATATTTGTGTACTTCTAGTGTAAACACATTTTTTTGTGTAGTTTCATCATTTTAGTGAAAAGTGTCAACTTTTTATCCATCATTGTAGCCATTATCACTGATAAGAGTTATTAACTCTCCTGACAAACCAGAGGGCAGCAACAACTAAGATTTATCTTTGAGCTGCGCTTTTATCTCCTCTGGTTTAAACAGCAGGATTTAGTAGAAGGAAACTGAACATTTAAACCAACAGAAGTTAATAAATAATTATATGATGAACATTTTATACTAAACCGTGATGAAACTGTCTCCTCGTGCCACCAATCAATAAAGATGCTGCAGTTTGTCTTTTATGTCTGCTGTCCTCTGCAGTTGTCTTCTGTATTCAGGTAAGACAGAAGTAATGAGCAGATATAAATTTCAGTGATTTGAGAACAGTAATTAATTATGTGTGTAGCGTTATAACACTGGTCATAATAAGCTGCTTGCACAAATGAACAACATGACCGTTGTAATGATGAGGACAAGCTGTCCAAAAAATGTCCCAAAATGTCTTCGCCTCTGTCCAGTTTTGAACACAGGACTCATGGAGCTTCTTTTTAATTCATAGATCAGTTCTACAGCCTGAAAGCTGCATCATATCAGCAGCTAAATCTCAACTTTTTCCACCTGAGTTTTTTTTAACAACATCTGATTTCCACCATGACGATGATGATGATGATGATGATGATGATGATGATGATGATGATGATGATGATGATGATGACAATGACACAGACAGCAGCATCATCCCTGATAGAAACCCTGGACGGTAACCTCCACTCTCACAGGAAACCACTTCTCCTGCTCAGGAAGAATCTCCGCCTCCACCAGCGGTCACTTCATCACCTCCCTCCATTATCCCATCAGCAGCACTCCGTCTCATCTGATTAACCCCCGGCGGAGCGAAGCTGCGGCGTCCAGACGGCCATCAGTAATGTTCTCCACATGCAGCAGGAAGTTACAGATATGGTCCAGTAAAAATATCCTCCTCAGCACCGGCTCGAGTTACACGAGATGTAAAGAGGAAGAACGGAAGAGGGTTACAGTTCAGCTATTTTAAAAACTGACCACAGATCTGTTAACCGTGCAGAGTTTGAACTTACTGAAGGTCACAGAACTAATACAGCCTCTGTTGGCACTAGAAAAGTAATTAAAGTGCATTTTTTACTCTCTTCTGTTAAAATGTTTTCAACATTCCACATTTCAACATTTGTGTGCTTCCTGATCAATATCACTGAAATCAATATTATTGACTACCAACCAGATGTTCAGACATCTCCTTTCAGACCATTCAGATTTATGGAACTCTCTAGAACCTTAGGGCCTGTTCTACTAAGATCCCAAATAAAGATTAATAAACTGTGTGTTCATTCTAATGTACAGCAGGTTTAAAGTCGATCTAATAAGAATAACTGCATTAATAACAGCTGGAACAAACACTGGAGTCAGCAGGATTTAAACGAGGGTTTTGCTCGTTTTACAGATTTCAACCATGGCGAGTTTGGACAGAAAACAGAATGACTCCAAACGCAAAATGAAATTTGATCCCATGTTAGTGCAGGAGGCAAATAAACATGTTGAGTGACAGCAAAAAAAAAATGTGATTACAATAAGAAACGCTATGGGAGAAGAGAAGCATTCTGTTGGAGGGAAGTGCACTGATGGAGAGGAGCGCACTGATGCGCCACCTGCCAAAAAAGCCCCAGTTCAAAATCTGATGTTGGTAAAAAGAAGGAAATAGAACGACATAATAAAAGTCAGTGTTAATTTTCTTTAGGCTGCAGCAGCTGTGAATGTTCAGCTTCATTTGGCTGCAATAAATTTATGTTTAATCATGGTGTTGTGAGGTATGAAGGAATACAAGAATATACTGTTCATGTTTTCTTAGAATTTGTATATTTGATCTCACATATGGAAATTCTGCCTTCTTTGAATGTTTGGGCAGGGCACCTTTTGATCCATACATACTCTGATATTGTATTGTAATGTAGGTCAAGATGAACAAGCTGATCGATGGTAACCTTGTTGATGCAGCAGCAGGGAGAGTGATTTGCACTTCGAGCAATCTAAAAAGCCCTGCTTGGAACTACTTCAAATTGGTCAGCAGACGGCAAAAGCTGTGGGGCCTCATGAAGACAAAGTTGTGTGCAAGCAAGACACGTAATTCATAGACAGAAAGGACCAGGACGACACTCTGCTGCTTCAAAAAGAGGTGCTGATGTCTGAACAAGAGTCTCCCTCATGTCGCCCTGATGGCAAAGAAACATTTCCATCCCTGGATCCTCGGTGCGCTCTGAAAGTGTCCTTTCCTCTGCTGGGAACATCATAAATAAAACTTCATCAACACATTTCCTTGTGTCTTCTGTAAATAACCTGTAGGTGTTTCTTCATAATGACAGAGGGATAAAAAGGCCTGACAGTCAGTGACAGTGGACTAAAATGCTGAGTCAGTTTAGACTTTTTTCTTTTTTATCCTGTTGTTTTGAGAGTTACAGCATCAGTAATGTAAGTAGCCTTCCTTTCTGTTTTTAATAGCTTTTATTGGAAATTATTGCTCAGGGTTAAACCACTTTATTGTCAGAATTTTGAAAGTGGTTGCCTTAATGTTTTAAATAAAACATAATCCCTCAGGATAACTTCTTTCACAGTTCAGGCTGGACTTTTTTTGACTGCCAGTGTGGCTGTTTGCTCCAACCTTATAGAAACTACTGCACATATGTCGTATTGTCCATGTAAGCAGAGGGGTACTGCTGTTTGTTTAAGTACCAGAGTGCACCAATATGATCCGTGAATTCATGCAGACGCACGCTTAAATTGTGGCTAATTTCAGGTCACACTGACAGACTCAGATGTTATTCTAGTTTCTGAGAACATTATGGAAAGGAACCCTACACAGAAAGATGCAAAACTCTAGAGGTCGTCTGAAAGAGCAGTCTGGCTCCACAGAAGTTATTTTATTACAGCTGACATTTAGGCCTTGTTTTGGTCACAATCTATGACTGACAGCTTCAGAACAACCAACAACCATCCGAGCCACCAGCATCCCAACAGTCTGTGTCAGAACATCTGACAGTAACCATGACGATAATGCAGCAGTTTTACTTTGGGACCAGAAGAACTTAAATAAATTAACGTTACAAGACAAACTACTTTTCTGTTGTCGGCACGTTCAGCTCCGCCCGTCAGTCACAATCAGTGAACTTAAACTACCTGCTGTCTCCATCTCTGGGGACGGTCATGTGCTCAGATATAAACACGGTGTCCAATCAGCTTCTTCCGTGTGAGCATGTGCAGTACAGACAGAGCAGAGGTCTCATGTGACTGTTTGAGATGCAGGATTCAGTCCAACGGATAAAAACTGATCAGCCTGATGAGTCCGACCCGCTTTAAATAAAGATTTCTGTTCTGATCAGTTCAGCTGCTGTGATCAGCTGGATTCCAGGAGTGGAAGTAACTAATTACAAATACTCTAATTACTGTAATTAACTAATTTTTGGGGGTACTTGTACTTTTATGAGTATAATGTGTGGTTTATATTGTAACTTGTACTCCTGGTTAAAGTCCTGTGTTTGTTTGAGCCATGGAATCAACAGTTAAAAAGTAACTAATACTCTAGTTTTTTACGAAGTATACTTTGTACTATTTTAGTAATGTAACAGTACTTGTACTTGAGTATAGATTTTCAGTACTCTTTCCACCTCTGGGTACAAGACATAAATAAATCACTGCTGTCTCTCCATGAAAATGTGAGCAAACCACAGATAATGATCCGTGTTTTTCTCTCTTTTGTTGTCGGCTGCTGCTGATCAGTTGGTGGCACTGATTGTTACCATGGTAACGTGGGTCTTAAGCCTGAATCAGCCAGTCAGAGGTGAGGCGTCTAACTCTTGAAGTTTCCAACCCCACTTTGATTGGAACAGTTAAATATTAATCGTAGGTTTCACTTCAGGATATTTAACAGTTTTCTTAAAGTTTATTTTTTACAGAATTATTGGTGCACATCACTCGTAGTTCAATGGCTGATGAACAAAAACTGTAAAATTAAAGGATCCTGATTCAAATAAAGTGCAAAAGAATTATTAACAATTAAAAACCATCATTTTCAGCCTTTTTCCATTATTGGATTAATTTCTTTAGATTTGTTTTGATTGCTTATGACTGGTTGTTTCTTTGTGAGCTTAAATAAACACACGTGCTGCGTAAACCTCTGTCAGATGCACCGATGATGCAGGATGACATCACCAAAACTGTCCAATCAGGGAGTCACCTGTCAGTCTAAAATTTTCATGTCTTTCCTTCTGGATTTGTCAGTTGCCTTTGTTTGATTTTTACCAGCACCACAAGTTTCTTTTTGTGTGTGTGTGTTTTTGTTGAAGGTCTTGTGAGTCTGTCCGTTCTCCTGTTCCTGCCTGACTAACTGCGACAGTTCTGACCTTTTTGCGCTGCGATCTCCCATGACACATTCGTGATGGTTGCACTTACAGTTTCGAGAAAGTTCAGACTGTTTCAAGAAATGAGCCAAAATGAGAAAAACTGTAAAGTAACACACTCAGAATCTTGTCAATTGAAAAATACATACTACATTAAAATAGTACCCGTCCACCTGTTTTCACGTTTGGACCTATTTTTCAACTAGGGATCAATCTGTTGATCATTTTTCCACCAATTGATTAGCTGTCTGGGTCATAAAATGTCAGATGACGTCCTCAAATGTTTTGTATTGTCCACAGACTAAAAGATATTCAGTTTCCTGTTAGAGAGGAGTAAAGAAACCAGAAAATATTCACATTTAAGAAGCTGAAATCAGAGATTTTTGATTTGCAGGTTGTAAAATGATTTCAAGATTAATTGAGGTCAAAATTCAGGAGGGCTGTAGAGATAAAACCTGGTTCTTCTCTCAGTCTTTTGGAAGCTGAATCCAGCAGCAGAGACTCATTCTGCTGTAAATTGCGGCGTGAGCTCAGCAGGTGGAGGTTGGGAGGAGGTTTCACGGAGCCCCGCCGAAGCTTCACACAGCAGCTTTCAGCTGTTCAGTCAAGCGGCAGATGAATCCTCCCACCAGCTGAGGCTCGCCGAGCGCTGACATCCAACAGCAGATTAAAGAGCTGCTCATGAAAATCACATCACACGGATCCCTGTACAGCTGCAGCACTACAACAGAGTTAATAATTCATGTCATTCAGAGGCTCTGCTCGCTGTCAGCGGTGGTTTCTGGGTAACGGCGCTGCTTTCTGCTCAACGGCGGCACAAACAAAATGTTTGTGGAGAACGTTGACAGATTTCAGAGCTGCTTACAGACTGTAGAGAGACGAGAGACACAGACCATCAATCTGAAGAGAGTTTTTATCCTTCTGGTCAAACACGGTACTGCAACTACAAACTTCTCTACAGCCCAGAAATCAGTCTTCATACCATCTATTAGAGTTTTTATCATTTCTAAAACTCTTAAAATTTCAATGTACCATGCAGCAATAGAGTTTTGAGTCCGACTCAAATTCTTAGGAGTTTTTACCAACTACTGTTCTTTTGTTGAGATATTTAGGGCCCGACCACTGAATGCTCAAATTATTATTTTTCTTCTTTTCTTTTTCTCTTTGTCCTCTTCAGTCGCATTTTTGAGCAGAAAAACATTCGATGGTGCATGAAACTTGGCATCAGTCGTGGTGAAAAATTTCATCTGATATAGTTTTTGCTAAAAAGCAGCCTCCCGATTCACAGATGCGCAAAAACTGGTAGGAAGTCGGCCATTTTGAACTTTGTATTTTAACTTTGTATTTTAAAAAACTCCTACAAAATTCATCATAATGACTTCAGAATCAGCGTGTGACATCAAGACTAGTTTGTGAGCAAAAGTTATGAAAACACTTTGTAAACTCTGAAGGGCGTGGCTGTGGCTCGGTGGCGAGTTTTGATGTCTTGCCATGAAACAGGATATTGCTACAACTTTTGTGTAAATAGTTCGATCTTTTCTTCTGCAGATAAACTTAAAGCTTCTCACAAACTCAAAACACTGTAACTAAAAAAAATCCTGAGTGAATTCATTAAAGTGAAAGTAAATGTTAAACGTTTTATCTGTTTATCTGCTAAAACTTTTTTTAGCTTCTAAAACTCAAAGATGTCATCATGACATCATCATTACATCAGAGGGTGGTCAGTGTCGGACTGAACATCTGTGAGAAATATCAAGATGATCCGTCTGCTCTGCAGGGACTGACCGCTGAGAAAACGGATTAGCACATAGTAAGTAAAGTATTTTTCAAATTTAAAGTCGTATCTGTTCTTCATCAGTTAGCAGGTTTCACGTGAGCATGTATGCTAGCTCAGGTCTGTAAGGTGCACCAGTGCATGAGCATAACCATCAATCAAACCAAACCACTGAAATACTTTGTTTATATGTCTTTGATTGACAGGTACAAGTAAAAAAAAAAAGTTTCCAAACACTACTGTACCCATGATCCTCTGCAGCAGAGACGACTCCACACACAGCCTTTGAATCGGTGTCTGTGTGTGTGTGGAAGTCAAACAGACGTGTGATCAGCTGTATTTTGTCTGTTTGGTCAGACTGTCAGAGTGATTCAGCCTCATTATCAGCTGCTGTATAAATAACCTTCATCGGCTGACTGTGACTCACTGCGACGCTTCGTGTTTTCATTTACAACACAGACGGGACTCAGTCACCAAAACACAGAGGACATTCAAATAACGATCATTTTCTCCATTCATTGATTAGTTGTTTGGTCCAAGATGACGTCCTCAAATGTCTCGTTAAGTCATTCTTTCGTCTTGTTACATCATTTTTTAAATATTGTTATGACTTTTTTGTGTTTATAAGTCAATTTTCATTTTGCTCTGTCTTTACGTCATTTTACATCTTGTTAAATATTTTTCACATTGTTGCATCTTTTGCGTTGTTTTCGGTCACATTACATCTTTTTTTGCTTGTTACATCTTTTGCATCTCGCTACTTTTTTTTATTACATCTAAAATGCTTGCAGTCATTTTTCATTTTGTTTCATCTTTTTCATCTTGTTCTGTTCTTGTTACATCATTTTTTAAAATATTGTTTCATCTAAAATGTCTTGTTAAGTCATTTATCAGTTTGTTACATGTTCTTGTCTTGTTCTGTCTTTTATATTGTTGTTTTGTTTTTGTTTTTTTTACCTTGTTACATCATAATTTCCACTTGTTGTTTTGAAAATATCAGGAGTGGAAAGTACAAATATTTGTGTTCAAATGTAGGAAGTAAAAGTAAAAAGTTGAAAATAAATACTCAAGTAAAGTACAGATACCTGATTTGTACGTACAGTAAGTAAGTATTTGTACTCAGTTACTTCTCAGCTCTGCTGCTCATGTCTTATTTTCTACAGTGCAGGAGGAAAAGAAGCTGCTGTGTCTCGTACTGATCATGTAACTCTGATCAGTAAAACTGAGGCACTTATTGACGGAGGTGTTTTTTTCTCTGCAGTAACTTTTAAGTCTCTAAAAGTTGATTTTGCCAGAATTAAACTGAAAGCAGCGTCTGTGTGGATGGAGGGAGGATTTAAACTGATGACGGACGACGGACATCGATGGTCGCAGCAGAACCGTCAGTCCAGATCAGACCTGCAGGTTTATCTGAGTTTCAAAGCTGCCTGTGAGGTTTTTATCTCACCTGCACAGACCGACACTGACATCTCCTCCCTGAGCTTTTTATCGATGTTCTTCATCGCTGCTCCAACTCTGTGCAAATCAGAACTTCTGGTCCTGCTTTTAGGACATTTTCAGCATTTTACTTTGCTGTCAGACAGATTTCTCCAACGGAAAACTGAAGTTTTATAATTCATTATACTGATCGCTCCGAAGACACCAAACTCCTTTGACAAAATCAGGAATTTCACTTTAATTTAATTTTCCATTGGTCGATTTGTGTGGTTAAAAATCCAAAGTCCTCAACCTCATCATCCCTCTCTCCCCCTTCATCACTCTTTTAGCTGATTTCTCCTCACTCACAATCCCACAGCATCTCCAAACCGTCACCACAATACCATTAACATGTTACTCAACCGAAAACTGACAAAACAAAATCATCATTAAACCAGAGGCTCAACCTGCTAACAGACCAGGAAAATTCACAAAAACCATCCCATAATACCTCGTCTCCACCTCTGCAGTTCCTCTTCACACCGCTTCACTCACTCACATCTTCACAACTCCAACACGACAACTCCAGTTTGTTTGCTTTGTTTTCTTTGTATCATAATGGATTTATTGTTTGTTTTGTGAATATGTTTGTTATGAACAGGTGGTAAAGAATAAAGGAAACAGCAAATAAAAGTAAACAAACAAACAAATAAATAAAATGATTCTTCAGTTTCACTGAAATCACACAGCAACAAAAAGAATCAGATGGAGGCAGCAGTAAGCCAACACCTGTCAGTGGAGTTTGGTTGTTTTGTAGATATGATGATGATGATGATGATGATGATGATGATGATGATGATGATGATGATGATATTTGGTTCATAGTTTAGTTTCCTGACAGAAAGTAACATAAAGTGATCAAAAACATTATAGTAAACTCATATTCTGTCTTTGATATCAATTCAATCCAATAATGATATTAAAGGAAAAGGAAAAACATGAAAACAGTTCATTAAGTAAAACAAGATAAATATATAAACTCCTCTGACTTTTTATTTAAATATTGGACTATATTTCAGTTCGTGATTGAAGAGATTCCAGCTGTTTAATTTTGTATGAACTCTTTAAATTTTACCAAAGCATTTAAAACTAAAATGTGGTTGTATTTATTAAATGCATCAAATATCTAATGTATCTGTATTTATTAACAATAATTTCATTTAAATACCAGCTGCCTTCTCTCCAGTATCATGGATCCAAATGTCTCTCAGCTTGTGGTGCTCAAAGAGACAACATCTGGAAAAACTCAACAACACTGGGCCTCATAGTAGAACCATTTCTACAAACAGATTTGTTCTGTAGGAGAACCTGTCACATTCATCAGTTTTCTCATAATTTGAAGTTTGTCTTGAGCACAAACACAATTTTCAAAGTCCAACCTGTCATTTTTTTGTTTTGAGCAGTTTCATGTAGGAACTATTTTCTTTCTACCAAACTACACCTATCAAACCGTATCACCGCGCAGAAGGAAGTGATCATCTGCTCACTGGACGAGAGGCTCGTGCTTGTGACAGTGTGGGACATAAACATTAATGCCGTCCTCTCCAGCTGAGCTGTGGCCTCTCGTCCGTGAGGAGATGCACGACTTCACAAGCAGAGAAAAGGCAGACGTCTCCAAAAGTCTGCAACTCGCACCAAAACTGATCAGATGGATAAACAGCACTGCAGGTGAGACGACAAATGTGTAATTTTGATTTTGAGGTGAACTGTCCCTTTAAGATTGAGCCGTAAAATAACTGATGAAATATTTGATTTTGTAGCCTTAAAATTCAGTCAGTGAGACATTAACAGCGGATTTATTTGACAATAATCCAGATAAATATGTTAATAATTAAAAATAAATTGATTTGAGTTGGAAATTTAACAGTAAAGTGTTTGTAAATTATTTATTAACCCTTTATTGAACATTATTTCTTATATTGTTATATTGTCTGAGTTTTGAATAATCTAGAATAAAGGAAAATATAAAGGATGCTTTAAGAGAAAGTGGTAAAAATATTATATCAGTGAAAAGTCAACATGCAAAAAATCACAGCATTGCTCAATGAATTAATGAATTAATGAATTAATGAATTAATGAGATTTTCCTCACTGTATCATGCAGCTCTGCTCAGCTCTCAACACATTAACACGCTGACACCATCAGTTCAGAATTCCTTCACACCCGCAATCACAAAAGAGTCCAGAAATAAAGAAAATGACTTCAAATCATGTTTTTCAGACCTTCATGTCTCCACAGACAGAATCCACTCTGCCGTCCTTTCAGAAACATTTAAACACACAAAAATGAATCATCAGAGTTTGTATAAAACACGAAAATTATCAGCCAGAGGAAGAACTGTGAAACTGAAGACATCTGGATTCTAGATAATAATCCAGGAATATGAGGATATTATAGTAAAATACTGACACATAAAGATTATATTAGATTTTAAAATGAGCAGCAGCAGAGACATGACTGTGAGCAGAGTAGATGAGATTTAATGTGTTTAAAGTCCTGATGGTCAAACTCTCTGCTGTCTTACCTTCTCAGAGGAACATGGAGAAGAAGCAGCAGCTCTGGAGTCAGAAAAGCATCAGAAAGTTTCCAGTTTCAGCTCAGACTGACTGATCTGAGATCAACTCCACGCTGACCGACACTCAGCTTCATCATCCTCCTCCTCCTCCTCCTCCTCCTCTGACTGCTGGAAAGCCTTTACAGCCTCCAGCAGCTTCTCGCAGCTTTATGATGGGGAAAGCCTCTCTCTCTCTCTCTCTCTCTCTCTCTCTCTCACACACACACACACACACACACACACACACAGGCTCACCACTGAAAGGAGAACAGAGGACAGAGGAGCAGGCTGCAGCGCCTCCTGCAGGCCAGGGAGGAGGACAGGAGAGCCAGGAGACCCTCCTCCCAGCAGCTCCAACCAAACTGTACAATTTTCTGAGTATTTAAGGAAAAGCTTAAATGCCACCTTCTCCTCTCATTTAATAGTTTTTAATTTTTAATTTCGCCTCCATATGATGGTCTACATTCACTGCAGCCCTGCCGGATATTTTCTGCTGACAAATATTACATCACCTATTAAATATATCTCTTATATTTGGGCCTGAATTTAAACTATTGTGGGGAGAAACATTTGTCAAATAAGCGTCATTAATATTTTGAGCTTGTGACGCCATATTCACAAATACTTCCACAGCCTGCAGTTGTTTCACACTTTTTGTGTGCATGTGTTAAAAACTTCATGCGCATATAAAAGTTTGTTGACAAAACTTTTTCACACGTACAGAATATTTCTACAGCTGCAAAACACAGTTACACACTCACAGAGATAGAATTTCCACGTGTACAAAGGTTTTGCAGTTGTACAAAAGTTTTGTGTATTTGTTATTTAAATTTGTGCAGAAATACTTTCAAAAATGAGATTTCACAATGTCTGATAGACAAACATTCAAATTTCCCATCCGTTTTTGTGACCCTGAAGTTACAAAGTTACAAGCCACCATTTCCAAGTACGAATTTTGGCCCTGGTTTTAATGCCAATCAACAGACTGTCAGCTGACTAGAATATCTTATTTACTGGCACATGCTGCAGATGATCCAAGAAATCAAGTGCGCTGCAACATTCTGCCCCCTGATTGGCCAGTAGTAATAGTAATCAAGAGTAAGAAGTAATGGTAAATAAGTAATAAATCATAAAAACATACATTTACTGTATTTAGGATGCGTGTGACTTCATATTAATTTCATTCATTTTAACATTTCCAGCAGCGCCTGAACGCAACAGTTCAGGAACCCTAAGTGTCAGATTTTCGACGCGGGAGGTAAACGCAGCATCATTGTTTTCTCAAAGCTCAGTCAAGTTTAATAAAATAAAGTAAAACCGGAAGTATCTTGTTTTGTATTTCCGAATAAAAGCACAAGGTAACGTCAGCTTTTTGACACCAAATTATTCATTAAACACAAGACGTTAATTTTTATTACATTACTGAGATATAAGGAAAACAAATAACATGAGAAAATTGAAAGGCAAAAAAAGAAATATATATATATAACTAACATCTACAAGAATTTGAATTAAAAAGGGCCCACAAAAAAATAACAATCTCCAGTAGTAATGTGATTACTTTGAAGCATGCTATATAATATGATTGATTTTTCAAAGCTACAATGACCCCCAGCCACCATTAATACTCTGGTTTATTGCATTAAATTCTTGTCTTGTTCATTATTAAATTATATCAATAATGTTATTAATTGATGCACATAGTCTATATGTGTTTCTTATATCCAAAGATGACGAATGTATTTCAAGTAGTCTGTGAGCCATGAAGGTAAAATGTAAGAAAATGTGAAAAATTTTCCCCTGTAGTGTAAACTTCTCCTGTGGATTACCGAAACACCTTTAATTTGAAAGTTTCCGCCGGAAGCTGAAGATGTTCGGGCTCACTTTACAGAGAAAGGAAACGCGGAAGTTTCACTAAAGTCAGTTGAGCAGAAACAAAGCCAGAAGTTTAACTTCGCAACTGGCAACTTTTCCTTTTTCCTGCGACCTGGAAGAGACCTGAACGGTGAGTTTGTTTCTGAAACATTAACTTTTTATTTCTTTTTTTACTGTAAATGAACTTCCTGTTTTGGCGGATGAGTTTAGCAGATTTTAGGCCACCATTAAAGGCTGATGCCAAACTCCTGAGACGGTCCTTCTGTCGCAGCAGACCAGACTGCATTTAAAATTTTGTCAGTTTACTTTTAACTTCAGAAAAGCGACGCGTTATCGCGGAAAACTCAGGATTAAAACTCTTCACGTTGAGTAAAAGTTGCGTTCTTTACTTCGGCGAGAACCACACACACTGAGAACCGTTTATGTACACTCCCATAGATACACTCCCATCTTTAAAAGTTAACTCGTGTGGTATTTCCCTTTCAAAGTTCTCCACCAAAATAAGCGGCGGAAACTGTTTTGGATGACTTGTAAAAAATGAGATTTGTCAGATGAAACATTTGCCGACTTTACTATGACACACCTTTCTTCACAGTTAAATCGCAAGTCAAGCTCAGTAATATTTATATTTGTCTGTAGGTTCATAAATATTAAATTGCAAAACTTTTAAATGAGGTTTGGTGTTTGGAAATGGCAAGAGATGACAAATGGAGGTTCAGTGACCATCTGGTGAGAGAGGACCCGCTGGCTTTAGGTCAGTTTTATTAATGGAACAAATGACTCTTATCAGTGTTTGCACAGAACACAACCCTAACTGTAGCTGTACAGTTTCGCTTTCACTCTCAAACAGTTAACAGAGTCCTTCATGTCACACAGACATGTTATAAACTTTACTGTACAACGTTGACCTCTGACATGTTGCTGGAGTCTGAGTGATGTTACAGCAGTGCAGACAGAGCACATTGTAATGTCATGTTTTAATGAATAAACACTCTCGTGTGTCATTACTGAGGAAAGTTTTTATATTAATGTAAGAATAAAAGTAGAACACTGATCATTGCATTGGTCAGGCTGCAACTAATGATAATTTTCATTGCCCATTAATTTGCTAATTATTTTCTCTATTGACCAAGTAGTTATTAGCATAAAAATAGATACAAATTAATGTAATAGTCAATTAACAATTGATTAATCATTGCAGCTCTTAGTGTTTTATGTTCACTATTAGGTTTATTAGTTTGTCCAGCTCTTCCTTCCTTTATTGTGCTCAATTCATTGATTGATTTTAGAGTTGCAACCATTAGTCAGTTAAAGTAAATTAATTGCCAACTATTTTGTGATTTGATTAATTGGTTTTAGTCATTTTTTAAAATAAAAAATAGTCCAAATTTTCTGATTTCAGCTTCTTAAATGTGAACATTTCTGGTTTCTTTACTCCTCTGACAGAAAACTGAATATTTTTGAGTTGTGGACAAAACGAGACATTTGAGGATGTCATCTTGAACTTTGATCAACATTTTCTGACATTTTATGAACCAAACAACTGATCGATTAGTGGAAAAACTATTGCCAGATTGATCCCTAGTTGAAAAATAGGTCTAAACATGTGAAAACAGGTGGAGCGCACGGATCATCCTTTATTTTAAAATTGTAATCCTTCTAATAATCCCCATTTTTCCTAAATGTAACTGTCTTTTCTGTGTTCAGCTCCATCATGGCCTCTCAAGTTTACTCCTCGACGACGGCGCCGAACCCCAAATCTTCGTGGTTCATGGTTCCATCAGATCATCTGGATAAAGCCCGGTTTGGGATCAAAGTCCTGGAAGTGGTGAGTTCAAAGATCCAAAGAAACCGACTGATTTCTGACGCGACGCCATCAAACATCATCACACTTAGAAAACGTTGTGTTGTCGGTGTGAAGATTTCTCAGTAAAGGTTTGAGACTGAAACAGCAAAGAGAGAGAAAGCGGCTGGTTTTGTCCTGAACGTGCGCTCGGTCTGTGATCGTTTTCACACAGACAGCTGCACAGGTTTTACTCCTGAAACTGAAAATCAGATCGATGCTCTGAATCATCAGCGAAGTGAAAATCTTCAGTGTGTTTGTAGTTTCTCCAGCTGACAGCTTTGAAAATGACTTATTGTGTTGTGAGTGAACCAGAGAGGAAACGGTCAAAAATATATTTTCTATTCCTGCTTCAGTCACTGCTGAATGTTACTGAAGAAACTTTATTTAAAGCTGTGAAAGTGAAAAGAGTTTAAGCTCCATCAGTCTGCTGTGTTTAATGTCATCGAGCTCGTAGTAAAAAAGTTTTCTACCTGAGAAGCAGTGGGGACGTTGCAATACCAGAAATCAAGTGAATGTCTACGATTCTAGACGCTGAATTTGACAAAAACAAGAATAAAATTCAGCCATCGTGGTTTTTCTCTGCCACCTGAAATAAAAACTCTTCTTAGCTTCACAGACTGAGGAGGAGATTCACTGAACCTGCCACAGATCACTGTGAGGAGAGCAGGTCGTCATGTCTGAAAAGTCATGCAAAACTGATTTCTGCTCAGAAATTAAGTCTGTTGCTTTTTTTTCTCTCCCTCTTCTTCCCTTCATATTTTAACTCTGGCTGCACAATGTGGTTAAAAAAGTATTATTGACATTATTTTCACTGACATTGAGATTGCAATATGATTAGTGAGAATGATCATTTTTGCATCTCAGTTGTCATTTTTATAGAAAAAAACTTTTTAAATCGTGATGATGTGATATTTGTTGCACTTGGCCACATTGTGCAGCTCTTAGTTTAACAGTAGTTCACATCTGTAGGTCTGTACTGTATTTTATAGCCCGGTGGTAAAAACTCTTCAGACATCTTCAGATATCTGTGACCGACAGTCCAAAGCTCAAAGATTCAGTTCACTGAGTTATAAAACAGAGAGAAACACATTTCTTGTTTTTTTTTCTCATAAATGACTTTAATAATCAGTCTGTTATCAGAATAACTGACTGTTGATTAATTAATTCATTACTTCACCAAATCTTTAAACTCTAAAAATGTGACATTAATCCTTTATGAAGTTTTACTTTCTGGATGAAGTCTTTGATTGTGTGAAACTGAAGTCTGTTTCAGATGAATTTCACTGATTTAGTTCCCAATAATTCATCGATTATGACCAAAGAGGATCATGTAAAGGAGAAATCTGTAATATATTTACTCTAATTTATCACAAAATGACTATGATCGTCTTTGTAGATTAAGGAAACATGTTAAGTTCTCCTTTGACATTTCTATCCGGTCCAGTTTCTGATTAATCAGAGTTCAAATTAAAGTCAGGGTCTGTTTATGAGTCGTAAGAAATCATTAATAATCTGTTAGAAGGAGTCGATGTATTTTCAGAGAAGTGGGTCTTTGTTTTCAGGATAACAGACTGAACTGACAGTTATAAACAGTTATAAACTCGTCCTGCAGTTTGCCTGAGCTTCCTTCAGTCTGAGGAGGAAACAACTCGTAAGTTATTTGTGCAGGAATCTGAATAGAACCACAGTGTGAACTGTTGGAGAACAGCCCGGTGTTTAAAGAGAGGAGGTGTTAAAGCCCAAAAATCACCATGATTATTATGGTTGAGTGTGTGAGGAGGAGACCTCTCTGTGACTGGATCTTCCTCATCCATACTGGGAAGTGAAAGTGCTGCCGAGCTGTCGTTAGCAGATCTCAGAGCTGCTGAACCTCAGATGTTGCAACAGTTCACAGATGGGGAGCCGAGGCTGCATCCGGCCTGCATGCTGCTCACAGAGCTGAGTGTTGGACAAAAAGAGGATGTTCAGGCAGGGAGGACACTCAACAACACTGACGGGATAATAACAGCAGAATGACTGTTGACTTAGTGTCCACAACCTGCATCTTCACACTCCAGCTTTAATCCTTTAACAGAAATCTGATCATAAATGCTGCCATCATCATCATCATCATCATCATCATCATCAGCGTCTCCTCATCAGAGATGTAAAGGTGACGTCTTTATGAATCAGGTGTTTTATATCACAGCTGGTGAACACAGAACGTCCCTCTGTACCAGATGTTTCCCCCCTTTACACCGGAGCTGATTGATTCTGAAGAAATATCTAATTCCAATTATTTTGACTGACGGATCTGCACTGAACAAAGATGTTTTCTGAATGACGTGTTTGCCAGGACGCCTCTGCAGCAACACAGTATTTCATTTAAATAACAGATTTTGCCTTTAACAAATATCCTGCAATTTGAAAGTTGCAGTAGACCAGATTGCGGTTTCAGTAAATTTTTGATGAACTGTTCAGTTGTTGACAGACTGACCATTGGTACCACGAGTACCTGGTGTCTATATTACACATAATCTCTGTTATTAAACTGCAGATACACATGCTGTTTGTGCAGTATTTATTTCCTGATTTGGTTTGAACGTGTGGGGATCTGTGGTAAGACCCAGAGCAAACTGGACTGGGGTTGTGGGGAAAACAAAATGCACTCTTTACTGAGTGGATTGAACTCTGAGACATGTTGGTATAAGATGGGCACTTGGTAACAGTCAGTATGCAGTATTATGGCTTTACACAGACTTTAACTGGAGGTGCAGCAATGCTTCTGTTGTCTGTAACGTCCCTACCAAAGGGCGATTATGACGGCTAACTACGGCTAAACTCCACCAGGCACGGCTGCATCGTGTTACGGCCACACTGTGGCAGCCCGAGCTGATCGCTGCCGTTCTGCACAATGCCTTTGATTCCACCAGCGGTGCCTTGACACGTCCCAGAAGTGTCTCTCCACTTCAAATATGTGCCGAGTTCGTTTTTGACGGATGGTGCGTCAGTTTGCACAGAGCAGATCGAGCAGACAGGAAGTCAGACACAGAAAAAGTAGCAAGAATCCGGTCAGTTTTCAAAATCATGCACAATTGTGGCCAGAAAGACAGACAAAACTACAGACAAACTATTGAACTACACAGTGTACTTGTCCATGGCAGAAGCACAAAGAGCAAGGACAGAGGACCAAATCCACAAAATCTGAGCAAGTAAACAGAATTAAGTGGGCTGAAATATTTCTGAAAATGCTGCTGGTGAGGCTGCAGACATGTGGAGGATGGATGTAGAATACTTTCACCACTTTACCTTGCTGTCAGAATGCATTTTGTGATGAGAAACCACTGTTATATAGGGCAAATATCACTCTCTCCAAAGCCTCCACCAAACTCCATGAGCAAAATTAGTAATTTTACCTCACAGAACAAAGGAGTTGCTAGCGTAACGTCGTTTTGATCTAATAGTTAGTTTGTGTTATTGTGGTTTAGTTCAGATTCTCTGAAATCACAACAACACAAACAAACTAACAGATGGAGGCAGCAGCAGACCAACATCTACAGTGTTCTCTGAGCTAAAATGACTGATTTTATGAATGGAGTTTGGTTGGTTTGGAGAGAGTGATATTTGGCATCCATAATGCAGGTTTTCTATCAGAAAAGGCTGTCTGACAGAAAGGTAAAGTAGTGAAAATAATTCAAACTACGATATAAGTAATGCTTTTCAGTTGCATCTTGGAAAATGTAGGATCCAGTGTTTGTGGAGTCAGGATATCGGCCCCCTCTCATGAACTGCTGTGCTGCTGTGAAGCTGATCTTTAGGTGGTCAGGTGTTAATGAACAGCGAGACATTTAACACACGCCTGCTTCATGTGTTCAGTGAACGTCTGGATGCTTCAGGTGAGAAAGTTCTGCTCTGAAATGGATGTGTAGATAAATCAGAAATGAAAAAACCCACCAGCTGTAGCCTGAAACTCTCAGCTCAGATGGGAATCAACCCGTCGGCGCTGCAGAAGCTCCAGTGTGTTTATAAAGAGGCGAGCAGAGAGTCCGTCTGTATTTTAGACTCAGCTGATGTCAGACGATCTTATTTTAGCTCTGTGGTTCAGGGTTTGTCTCTGATTGAAGGAAACACAAAGACTTTTTATAAGCTGACGTCAAGCTCACCAAACTCACTTAAACACACAATATTCCTACTATAAAACCCAGTGTTGTCATGGCAACGGAGTCTGGAGTTTGGTTTACCACACGGCAAAAATATACAGCAGAGAGGTTAATGTTCCCCGTCCTGCACATCTTCATGACGTTACAGCTCTACTGATCTGTATTTCTTTTTTAAAAATCATATTAATAAAACTCTGCAGAGCGTTTTAGCCTCTTTTAGCTCCTTGTTTTGGTTTTATGGCATATTTTCTATCCTGTCTGTCTGTTATGGCAGGAGGGAGAACTAACACACTGCTGTTGTTAGTGATCTGACTGATTGTTTTTGACAGCTGTCATTAACTTAGAAAACATCTGGCTGATAGAGCCAGAAGCATTATCCTGAAATATTACTATTATAGCTGAAATACGGTAATAAATACTTCATAACATGTTCACCTAAGATCAACTCAAACTGAACTGAACTGTATGTTCTAACTTTGTCGAAAGATTAATTCTAGTAAATCCGCTTTAGGAACTGCAAACAGGAACAGGTTGGTTCTTTTAGGTTGAAGACAGCTGACTGGAACTGACTTTAAATGCAGGTCAGTGTCTCAAAAGTCAATTTTCCACTGAAAATATCCTGAAATACCATAAAATATACTTTTCAAGGAACTCAAAGGTTCCTTCAACCTGCTGTTGTCTGGGTTTAAATTAGGGCTGCACAATTTATTAAAAGAAAAAAGTTGTGATTTGGTTATGGTTCTGTGATTTTTTTTAATATTGCACTTGGTCATATTGTGATTTTATTGCAGTTGTGATTCATTGTGCAGCCCTGGTTTCTGGTGCTGCTGGTACTCGACCAATCAGAGATGTTCAGCCCGTTCCCGTCCTTTTGGAAAGTGCTGCGGCCTGAGTGGGGATATCCTCAGCCCCTGCGGTGGAAACGCACGACTCGGACATTTGACTCTGATCATCTTGGACTTTGGGAAACACTGATCAAGATTTTCTGATATTTTATTGACCAAACAAACTAATCGATTGGGAAAATTACTGCCAGATTGATCACTAGTTGAAAAATAAGACATGGGTGCAAACATGAGGAGTGCACCGACGTCCGTGCACTCCTCATGTTTGCACCCATGTTTGGTCCATGTTGTTCCTGTCGACTAACTAATTAAACAGACGTGACAGCAGCTTCAGCTCTTGTGTTTTGAATGCTGGAGGCTTCACTTTGGATCGTACCATTAAACATTCCTGCGTGGGGGGGGCTGACGTCCTCCTTCCTCTTCCTGTTGACTCAGCTCAGTGTGGTTCAGACCCGCCCAGGACGCCCACATACGCTTGTGTGCTGGTGTGTGTGCGTGCGTGTTGGCGCGTTGGGACACCGTCACCGTTGCGGCCCACAGCCAAGCAGTCAGAGCGGTTCTACCACAACAGTCACTTTTAATAAAACACAGAGTCAGCAGCTCCCAGTGTGTTTTTATACTGGTTTAATGTGTGACAGACTGGGAGCACACGTCAAAAAATGATCTGTCCCTCCTGACAGACAGATTTTTCCACTTGGAAAAGAACTGGAAACTTTACGGTTTACATCTTCGCCATTCAGCCACCACACACACGTTGTATAGTGTCAATAATGTGATGTGTACATGCAGACATGTTGATGTGAGACTCACACCTGTGCTGTGAGTCAGGAGGATGATATAAGAGCAACTTTATTCATACATAACTTTTCAAAACAAAGTTACGTGTTTTACATGGTTGAACCCGATTAAAACAAGTCAGGAGGAAATGAAGAATTAAAATAAGACACAAATTTAAAAAATGATGAAAATACCAACAATATTTTACAGCAGCTTTTTCTCAAAAATTGCAACGCATGATGTGATGCAGCTGCGATTTTATTTATTTATTTATTTATTTTTTTTACTGAGTCGCATTGTGTATTCTCCATAAAAAAAAAACAAAGGTACTTTGTTCTGGATGTTCTAGGGGGTCTAGGGTTTACAAAAACTTTTAACAAAATATGCTTTATTTGTACATGAAGAAGTGCACCTGAAGGGATTTTCCACTAAGAAACTCAAACTCAGTCAAAACGGCACAAAATTATAAAATTGAAAAGTGGACAGAGCGTTGATAAATGTCAATAAAAATGGCACAAAACTCTTTGTTCTATTCAAACATTAATAAATAAATAGTAAAGTAAATAAAACATTGGGTCATTGAGACATTTTATGGACCAAACAACGAATTGATTTGCAAAAAAATTATAGCCAGATTGATCACTAGTTGAAAAATAGCTTTAGACTCGTGTTACTGCTGCCTGACTGACAGAAAACCGTTTTAAAATCAGAATTAAACTCCTGGTTAAATGAAATTCTGTCTCCTGTGTGTCTGCCAGCTGCTGTCCTTCGTAGCCTTCATCCTGGAGGAGGTGGTGAACAGCTGCATCAGCTGCTCCGCTCTCTACTTCTTTGAGTTTGTCAGCTGCACGGCCTTCCTCTTCACGCTGCTGCTCCTCGTCCTCCTCGCCACCACCCTGCACACCAGGGTCGGCATCACCTGCTGGGCCAGTCTGGTAAGATCTCACCTGACACCTACCTGAACACGTCCACACCAACACACGGTTACTCATCCATCCATCCAAAATATGTCATTTCTAATTAAGTGAAATCTTCTTCTTCAGATTTCTTCCTCTCTCAGGTCTGTACGATAGATAGAAAGCTACAGCCAGCAACTGGTTAGCTTAGCTTAGCATAAAGACAGTTGAAACAGCTAGCCTGTCTCTGTCTTAACTTTAGACTTAGTTTACTGTGATATGACAAAGATTTATCAACTTGTTGCAGCTCAAGTCCAAAGGTAACAAATCCACATATCATCACTTCTAATTAACATGTTGCTGTTACCACTTTACCTTTCTGTCAGACAGACCCTTCTGACAGGAAACCACAGTTTTATGAGAAAAATATCACTCTCTATAACCCAACCAAACTCCGCTGATCCCACATGTTAGTTTTACTTAACTTTTAAAGGAGAAATCCGTAATATATTTAGTGTAGTAAATCATAAAATGACCATGATATTCCATCAGAGATTAAGGAAACATGTTCAGTTGAAATACTCGCTTCTCTGACAGCAGCGTTACAGGCAGCATGTTCTCCTGTGAAACGTCTTTCTGGGCCTGAATAACTTTCTGTTTGCCTGTTTTACATTAATTCAACTTCAAATTAATGCAGAATATTCTCTGATTGAGCAAGTGTCTGTTTACAAGTCGTAAAAAAATCATTAATAATCTTTTAGAAAGAGCAGATGTTGCTAAGTGTTAAATCGAGTAAAATTTGAATGGAGTTTGGCAGCAGTGAGACAGACAGTAACTGAACTCCACACTGAGTCTTTATTGCAGTCATTTTAGAGTTGTATCCAGTTTGAACATTAAAACTGTGTTCAAGAACATTTCTATAAAGCACCATGTTCAGTTTACAAAAATACTTTATAAAAATCTCTGTTAAAAAAACAACCAAGCAATGTGTCCATCATTCACAACCGTCCAATCTGATCGTGGTGCCGCAGCTGGATGATGGAGGCTCAGGAGGGACAAACTGTTTGTTACAGTCTGTGTTTGTGTTCACGTCTCAGTGCTTCAGTTTCCTGCTGAAGTGCTGCTCAGTGAACTTGACACACCCTTTATTCACTCACTTCTTGGATCTTTTGCACCTTGGAAACAGTTTCACCTACGAAGACAACAAAAATACAAACACTTTGTTTTTAAAATCATTCCTCAGCTCATCAATAACATTTCCTGTCCAGCACATAACAAACACACACAGATGTGTGTTTGCAAATGAAGGTGTTCAACTGTCTGAACTCTCAGTTTCAGAGAAATTTACATGTGAAAACACAGAAGTGAGTCAGATGTGTTTATATCAGGGCTGCACGATATGGTAAAAAAAAAAAAGTCATAGTGTGATTATTTTGACTGAAAAAGTGATTGCAACATGCGATACGATTAATGGGAATGATCATTTTGCATTGCAGTTTTCATTTTTACTGAAATAAAATAAAATCATGATGATGTGATGTTTGTTGAGCTCTGAACCAAACAAACATGTTTGACTATTTGAAGAATGAGATTTTTAGGTCAGGACGTCTCTGCAGCTCTACAGCCCTTCATTATAATGCTGTTTGTCACAAATTTTACCTTTTTTTAATTTAAGATTTGGTTCTGCAATTTGGATATTGCACTTGGCAATTGTGATTTCAATAATATTGCAGCTCTTGTTTAAATGCAGTTTAACACTCTGGTTACTTTGAGTGACATAAATATACAGCAGGTCAGTAATCTGACATTTGCTCTACCCCGACTTTATTTTTGGCTGAATGGATGTCTGATTGTAACTGTTACAGTGACAGAAGGAGCTACTTCCTGATTTATTTGGTTATGTTTTGCAGAGTTTTTCCTCACAGCCTACAAGTGCCTGAATGTCAGAGTCAAAAAGTCTGGTGTCCTGCTCACCTGGAAAAAAAAAAACAATGAAAACAACCAAAAAAAGATTAGAAAGCTGGAGATGATAACAATTAATCTGTCATTAAGAATTTGATCGATCATGTAAAATTTAATTGGTCTACTATCAAACAAACGTCTGAAATATGAAGCTCTATATATGTTTCATGGGCTGCTCTCTTAAAAATAATGGTTCTTCCTGAAGGGCTGTGGTTCTACTCAGAACAATTTGCTTCTGGAGAGCCCTTTGTGGAAGAAAGGGTTTGTCATGGGTTCTTTGCAAGACTGAAGGTCTAGGTAGAACTCCTCAAAAGGGTGAACTTTTGTAAAAAGTTCTAACAAGAACCAAAAATTGTTCTCATATGGGGACAAGCTGAAAAATCCTATATGGTTCTAGTTAGAGACTTTATTTCAAAGAACATGGATTGAGGGTTTTTTTGGTAAATGCAAAGTTTTAAGACTTTTTTTTTTAAGTATGATTAATCCATTAATTGATCATTATTTTTACTAATGATCAATAAAGGAAAAAGTTTATAGTTTGAAACCTTAATCCAGACCAAAACACTGCAAATATCACATCATCATGATTTTAATTAGTATTTTTTCAGTGAAAATGAAAATTATTCTTACTAATCTTGAATTCCGCTACAATCACAATATGATTTTTTTTTTATTTACCACATTGTGCAGCCAGATGTGACTGAACATCTGTTCTACTTTGTCTTTACAGTGTTTTGTGTTTGTGAAAACCACAGACTGACCTTTACTGTTGGCGTGTTGCTGTACGTCAGGAAGGTCATTCATCACGGTGCACTCATGCACTGTAGGTTGGGATAACATTGTCCATGCGCAGGTAGTTCTTCTGTGAAGCTGATTGGTTCCACAGCATCACATCTGTCGCCAAAAACATGTCAGTCAAAGATCAGGCTCTCAGGGTGGAATAATGTCTGTAGGAATTTCTCAGACACAACCTGCTGACCTGCACCAGCGTGGACAGTTTCCTCTGTCTGAGTCAGCAGCAGTGAGCAGGTGGATTTATGGAAGCACGTCTCTCAGGTGAGGTGAGGTGAGGACTTCCACGTACCGGAGTGTCCACCATGACAGCTCCACTTCACCCTCATCTGAGCCCCTGAGTGGAACGCCTGCTTCTCCATGATGGGCTGTCCGCACGTCTGACACATTCTGAACAGCTCCATCAGGCTGCGGGTGTAAACCACCGTACAGTCCTTGTCCATGTCTTCGTCCGACTCATCGGACGCCGTTACTGAGTTGAACTCTGGTTCTGAGTGGAAGCTGTCGTCCAGAGAGTCCACGGACACCACGATACAGAAGCTTTCATCTGACGCCGCTGCTCCTGGAGGAGGAGGAGGAGGAGGAGACTGTGAGGAGCTGCCTGCAGCACCACAGACTGTCTGTTAACACAATAAGCAGAAGAGACAGCAGGTTAAGACAGGCACTGCTGAAAATATATGAATAAATAACATCCAATTAAAGTACAAGGACTTCGCTTCAGTTAATGAGTTTAGATACTTTTCACAGCCAGCAATTCATGTCAGGAGAAAAACAGAATATTAGAATTCACTGCAATCAGGAGCTTCCTTTTAATATCAGTGCTGGAAGGTAACAAAAAGCTCTGTGATGCAGTTCATTCTATTAAAGGGATAGTTCATTCAAAAATGAAAATTCAGTCATTGAAGGTCAGGTTTAGTTTCACAGAAAAACAGTGTTGTAGAATCTCCCGTACAATGGAGGTGAATGGTGACCAGTTTTCAAACGTAACAAACAATGGAATAAAAACATAAAATGTCTCCATACTGCTGGTCAGATGTAATCCAAGTCTCCTAAAGCCCCGAAATGTTGTGCACTTGCACAGGCACACTGTCACACTACACACACCCAGTTCAGATGGTGTGCATGAGCACATGAATGCAGCTCCAAGCTCTAAGGATCTACAAAGATCAAAGTCAACTTGGCATGTCAGGGCTTTAGGAGACTTGGATTACTCCAGATGAGCAGGATGAAGGTGTTCTGTGTTTTGTTTTGTTTTTTCATTTGAAAACTGGTCACTATTCACTAAAAATGTTTGGGAGATTCTGCAACATTGTTTTCCTGTGAAACTCCAGCAGTGTTTTGTGGTCTAAAAAAATAAACCTTACCTAAAAAAGCAGTGTGAGGGTGAGTAGATAATGACTGACAATGACATTTTTGGGTGAATTATCCATTTTAACTTGTTTTCACAGTTAATTAATGACAGTTTTCCCTGATGGAAAAAGATCTGATTATGAGTGCTAACACCAACATAATCACTCGGAGGAAGAGTGAGAATAATGCACCATGAAGGGGCCCCTGAGTTTGCTCGGGGCCCCCCAACTCTCTAAATCCGGCCCTGTGTAGAATGACTAACATAGATCCAGAATGGCATCATTTATAAAGCAGACAGTTTTGATTATAACGTTTAAGTGTTGTTCTGGACTCAAACAGGAGAATAGAGAGCTAATAGAGCAGTCTCAGGTAACATCACCTGTGTTCTGCTCTTCTTCTGGGGCGGCTCATTCGTGTCTGCGCTGCCCGCCTCTCGGTGCTCTCTCCCGGGAAACACTGAGGGCACCGCCCCGCTCTTCAGCGCCGGTTTAGGGGGGATGTTGAGGATTTTAGCTCTGAAGTCCTCTTCGTAGTCCTCTGGTTTAAAGTGCAGACTGCAGACCCGGACCCCGCTGTATTTAGACACCGGCGTGTCCTCGTCCAGTCTGGGGTTCCTGATCGCTCGGAGCCAGGTCCGGCACCGCTGCGGGTCTCTGGTCGGTAAACCGTGAAACACCACCCCCATGGACCGGGCCTCATCGTAGCCTTTACAGCCCGGAACACAACACCTCCACGGCATCGGTACTGCAACAACCAGCGGCGAAAACAACCGACAAAAACACCGGAAATAACGACAAACAGCACCAAAAACGACCGATAAAGATGTCCACTATGTCGCGAATAAATCTAACAGTTAATTATCGACTGTAGCAGCACGATAATGTGTAGTTTTTACATGTTTACATCATGTTTTACACAGGCTGTGCAATGCAGCTAGCACGTTAGCACAACAGCTAACAGCCCGGTTCTTCTTCTATTAATGGATTGTTGGCAGGCTGCACCAGGCGAGGCTCAATGCTGCCCCCCGCAGGCAATAATCTGCTGCTTTATTTCATATGTTCAGGTTTAGACTAAAGAGAAACTAAATAAAGAAACAATAAAATAAACATTATTCTGCCCCGTCACTCATAACATCTTATGATTTGTCCTCTGAGTCACACATAATAGGAATAGATGAGCAGTTTCAAATTTCTATGAGTTTTACCAAAAAACAAATCTTTTATTGAGGTAATTTATTTTTATTCTTTAGATAAACTTGAATCTTTGAGTTTTAGAACATACCCAAAAAATCTATCTTAAAATTTATCGATTAAAGTGAATGTATTCACTTTAATCGATAAAATATTATATATATATATTTAAATATTATTAATTAGGTTTAATGTCACTTTACACTGTAATATTTCACTCAGGTGAATCTTAGTTTCAGTGTTGCCTCTGTGCAGTGGTGAAAATTCATTCATTCATTTATGTTTTGCTCCTGTTTCTTATATTTCTTCTTGTTCAAACTGTTTATAGATTTGCCCCTGTTTATATTGCTTGTTTATTTCTTTACTACTTATTGTTTTTTATTGATTAATTGATCCTAAACTTGGAAATTCTTAAAAGAAAACTTATCCTTCCATACTCTATAAATATTATGAGAAAAATGTTTATATATCTGAAGAATATGCAATATAGATTATATATACAAGAGCACACAACACTAAAATTAAGAATATTCAAGAGTAATACACCAGGAAATGTTATACCAAATCTAAAAGTGTGTGCATACAAACAATCAGTCAAACTGGTTTAAATGACAATAACTGAGGGGAATAATTATTGAATCAATAAGTAATATCATAAATAAATTACAGGAGAAAAAGAGGGGAACAAAACAGAAATAAGTAAAATACTAGTACTCTTTTATACTCTAAAATAAAATCTTTAAAATAAAAGCTGAAGATAGTTTCACTCCTTTGAGAAAATGTGGTTTGTATTATTATTATATTATATATATTATTATATTTTACATTTTTAACATTTGCCTGAAATACACACACATACACACACCTGCATACATGAATGGAGAGATGTCAGAGTGAGGCTGCCACAGTCATGTCAAACTTTACCACCAAAGTGCGACAGGTTTTGTTTCCAGACAGTCAGACCTCCTCCGGTCCTCAGCTGATCTTCTTCTTCTTCTTCTCTGCAGGACTTTGGTTACACCGGCCTCATCGCTCTGCTGTTCCTCATTGCCTCCATCGTTTTTGCTTCAGACAACAGCGACACGACGATGGAGAGAAGTGCTGTGGTGAGAAAACATCAGCCTACTGCAGCTGATACAGCTGTCCTCTCCTACCTCCTCCATCACTTCCTCCTTCCTTCCTCTCTTACCTCCTACTTCACTTCCTCCTGATTTCCTTTCCTACCTTTTCTTCTTCTTCTTCACCTCCTCTTCTTCTTCTTTACCACCTTCTTTACTTTACTAGCCCCTCCTCTTCTTCTCTACCTCCTTCCTTTTCTACATCCTCCTCTTCTTCTCTACCTACTTCTTTACTACCTCCTTCACCTCTTCTCTACCCTTCTTTACTTTCCTACCTCCTCCTCTTCTTCTCTACTTCCCGTTTCCTTTCTTCTTCTGTATCTCCTCCTTTACTCTTTTCTTTTCCTAACTCCTTATCCCCCTTCTTCTTCTCTGCCTCCTTCTTTCCATTCCTACTTCATCTTCCTCTTCCTTACTTTCCTACCCCTTTCTCTTTTTGTTTACCACCTTCCCTCCTTTCCTACATCTGCCTCTTCTTGTCTACCTCCTTCTTTCCTTTCCTACCTCATCTTCTCTATCTCCTTGTCTCCTTTCCGTCCTCCTTATTGTTTCTTCTGCTACTTCCTTCTTTTTCTGTTTTACCCTAACTTTCTCATTTCCTTATCTGTCTCCTCCTTCCCTTCCTTCTTCCCTTCTTTCCTTTCCTACCTGATGATCAAAGTCACCCACCTGAACATTCTCTTAGAGTTTATGTTCTGTCTGTTTGTCCTCTCCTCCTCCAGGCATTTGGCTTCTTGGCGACGGCGCTGTTTTTCCTTGACCTTGGCTTGTTTGTGAAGAACCGTGGGTTTCCCTGGAAGACAGACGGGAAGCCACCAGCCAGTAACGGTGTCCCAGCGGCGGCGTCTCCACCAGAGGCAGAGAAACTCACTACACCAGCCAATGGAGCAGATTAAGTCTGTTCTTATGTCCATATGTATGTATTTGTACACCGCGCTCAGAGGTCAGAGATTATTTTACGCACTATTCCTTTAACATGACAACAGGAGGCGGA
The DNA here is from genome assembly GCF_056507025.1 of Lutjanus erythropterus. Taxonomy (NCBI): domain Eukaryota; kingdom Metazoa; phylum Chordata; class Actinopteri; order Lutjaniformes; family Lutjanidae; genus Lutjanus; species Lutjanus erythropterus. Next base: position 35,277,088 of record NC_139325.1, on the reverse strand, counting down.
GCTCCAGTGCCCGACAGTAAAGTAATTTTAAATCCTGTTTTTTAGCCATTGTTTCCCACTGCTGAGGATGCTCTGTGCTGCGATTATCAGCATAATCAATCTTCCAATAACGAATCAATCAGAGTGCAGAGCGTCCAGCAGTGTGTGTTCTGTTTGATTTTAAAGAGACAGGACACAGATGTTTTTAGTAAAAATTAAAAACAAAGAAAGAACAGAGACACTAAAACCACTGAATCATCTGCTGTAAAGTTTATTTTTTAAGATTTTAAACAATGCAATGATTTTTTTTTACTGCATATCATGAATTGTATTGACAAATTTTGTCTAATTTGACATCTTGCATCAGATACTGTGTCAATAAAATCCCATAAACAGCTGAAATTTAAAGGTTTTTAAGGGATAGGTCCATAGTCAGTTTGTCGCCTACAGTGATATCACCACATGAGGTCATCAGTTTGGAGAAGCAGCAGGAGTACCGGTGTAAGAAGCCAATGTCCTGCTGTGGACAGGGTCAGCAGATAAATGTATTTTAGACACCTAAAAAATCACACTATAGTGTACACTTTATTCATAATGTATTCACCACTTTAACTTGCTGCTGGACAGACTTTTCTGACAGGAAACCATTGTAATATAGGCCAAATATCACTCTCTCCAAACCAACCAAACTCCATTGACAAAAACAGTAATTTTACCTCATAGAAAACAGAGGTTGCTGGTCTACTGCTGCCTCCATCTGTTGGTTGGGCTTGGCAGTGTTTTAAAAGGACAGTCCAGATTCACAGAAGTTACACAAGAAACACAAAAAAAACCTAAAAGACTGAGGCAGCAGCAGACCAGCAACTCCCACGTTCTGCAAAGTAAAACTACAGATTTTCCTTATGGAGTCTGGTGGCCTGGGAGAGCGTGCTATTTAGCTTGTAGAATGGTGGTTTCCCATCAGAAAAGTCTGTCTGACAGCAAGATAAAGTGGTAAAAACATTCGAAATATAGCAGTTAGAGTGTATGGTAAATTGAGAATATTTTCACCGCCTTACCTCGCTGTTGGACGGACTTTCTGATGGGAAACTGGCGTTATATACGCTAAATGTTGCACTCTCCAAACCAACCAAACTCCACTGACAAAATCAGTAATTTGACCTCACAGAACACAGGAGTTGCTGGTCTACCACTGCCTTGATCTGTTAGTTTGTTTGTGATAGTTTGTGACGTGAGTGTTTCAAAGGTTTAGTTCAGATTCACCGAAGTCACACTATCACTGTACTCTAATGTAAAAAAAACAAACAAAAAAACATCAATTTGATACATCCCTTGAAACTTTTTGGTTTAGACACCAAAACTCTTTGAGAAGGTTTACAAAAAGATTTTGGGGTGGGTAAACATGGGGTTCGTGGTCCAAATTGTGTCAGTTTAAAGGTCCTTGATGTGAGAAAGTTTGGGAACCACTGGTCCACAACATTAACTGTAAATAAAGATGGACACTGCATCTCCTCTTCCTCTCACCGTGCAAAAATTAGTCCGAAATATCCTGGATACTAGCTCTGTCTTCTTGTTCTGGTGACATTAATTTTACAGTCTACATCACCAAATGACTAATTAAAACTAAACTGGTGAGAAAAATGAACAAACATCAGCGTGATAAGAACTACCTGAAAGGACAGAAACATTTATTTGACCTGTACTTTGATTTTATGTTTGATCCGTGTCCCATCTGCAAACATGGAGGGGGCAGGGTTTATGATCTGTACTGGAGCCAGCCACCAGGGGGCCATCCAGACATTCTGGGCTCACTTTAATGGAGCTGTCATGTCGTCCATCTTTATTACATCTTTGTCCAACTTTCATCTGAAGTAGCCTCATGTTCGAGAACGGCCTGTATTTCTTACTTCTCCTGTTTCATAAGTTTATTTCTAAAACCTAAATGTGTTTTTGATATTGTTTTATATTCTCTTCAACTTTTGCCAATTTTAGATGATTTTTGTGGTTTTGACTTCATTTGTGTTTTGATTTTGAAGGCTCATCTCCTTCAGTCTGTCCACCAAACTTTCTGTCCCGCTGATTTTAACACTTAGTCTTAATCACTTCGTGCCTCTTAAATTTAATGTTTTATGAAGGAAATCATACTTTTGTGTTTTTTCAAATATAAAAACTTTTTGAATATAAATGATTGTGTGAAGAAAAGGTGAGCAGCTGTTACTTCTCCTGTCTGGATTTTATTGATTTCAAATTTGTTTTTTGTTTCTGTTATTGACCAAAATAATTAAAGGAATTCTTCACCCAAACTGACACAAAATATTTGAATTTGTTTGAGGTTTAGGATTCTACTCTCATGAATTAAGACTTACTATTAAGACAAACTATTTAATGTAGGATGATAATCATTGATGGATTATTTATTAAATGAAGAAAATGAGCACAAAAATATTAAAGGCCTCTAAACTCTCCTACACAGGAGCGAGACCTCCTCAGTGACCTGTTTGTTTTATGTCTATCTGTAATATTTTTGTGGCCCTGGCCCCCCGGGCCCCGGGGCCTGTGCCCATTCATGCATGGAGGTCGGGAATCAAAACGAAGTTATAACGTCTGGGTGAAATATTCCTTTAATATATTTAATTTAATTACCACCTGAGGTGTTAAAACTCCCATCAGTCACATTAATACATGTTTGAAAGATGGTTTTTCCTCATATTTTAATTTTTATGCCCATAAAATGAAGCGGACTGCAAGTTAAAAACAAACACAACTAACTGCCATTTTCTTCTTCATGTGTGCATTTTTTTTTCAAATGCTTAAAGATGAAAAACGTTTTGTTCTTTTTACATGATTGGTCTCATATTTCTACTTTTCATTGTGTCCAAATTCCAGAATTTCAGGAGATATTTTTTTTATAACAGTGAAAACTCAGCAAATTTAAAACTGGTTCACAGAAATGAAGTCAAAGAAGACACAAACTCACGTAAGCAAATCAAAATCATACGGCAAAGTATCAGGGCTGTTAGAATAAATAAATATCTGGAGCCTCGGGACGAGCAAACAGAGGCAGAATTTCCAAGATTAAATATTTGAGTTAACACCTCGAATATTCAATTTTGGAAATTCTGAGTTTGTTCTTATTCTTACTCTTACAGTCACAAAAAAGGAAAAAAAAAACTTGTGTTTTTTTGTCAGGGAACCTCATTGCTTCAGTTTGCAAGGTTTGATCAACCTCATGCCAACAATCCTGAGGAGTGTTAGTGGCAGGAACAAGGAGTAAGAATTCTTCTTGAGAATAAAGTGGAAATGGATTTTAAACTTTATTCTCAACTTTACAACTTTATTCTTGAAATGCAAACTTAAAAAAAAAACATACTCCTTTTCCCATCATACCTGATGCTGATATTGTTCTGTGCTCTTCTATATTGTGATAGCAGCAGTGGATGACCTGATCAAGTTTTACTTTGCAAACGGATTCATCCGGCTGTGCCACAAGCATTTTTCCAAGTTTTTTCTCATAAATTTGTGACTTTAATGTAAAAGTCATTTTTTTCCTGAAAATGTATGACTTTATAATCAGAGAATATGTGAGTATTTTTCTGGTAAATTTTAGTTGTTGTTTTTTTTACCACTTTAATCTCAGAGAATATCTTTTAACTGTACAACTTTAATCTTGCAAAAATTGAATGTTTTTTTTTTCTCTCCGAATATTTCCCCCCATTGGCCAGCTGTGTATTTTTTTTTAATCTAATAAAACTGTGACATATAAATATGTGACATTAAGTCAGAATTTTGACACATCAGTCTTAACATTGTTTAAATTTGTTTTGGTTGTCCGTCCGTGCAGGAGGGTCCTGGTTCTGTTTCTGAGGGTTTTCAGGGTGAAAAACACTTAATACAATAATCAGTAAAACACAAAACATCACAAGACTGGTCACAGATTAAAACCTAATGAACCATCAGGAGATTTTATCTGAGGTTTTCAGTTTTTTTATCCATAATTCCATACATTTTTTTTCATGTTTGACAATCATACAATATATTAATAGTTAATCATGGAATGCACTGGAAGAGGTATTAAAAATAAAAAATATTTTCTTACTCATGTCAGTCAGACAATCCCGTAATTTGTTTTTAGTTCAGTATGATTAACTTTCATGTTCATGACCAAGTAGTTTATTTTTGGAGATTTTTGTAATATATATATATATATTTCCATGATAGTCTTCTATTTCTGTGCCTGTAAAACAAAATAGTTTTCTATCCATACAAATCTAACACAAATTACTGTATGAAGCTACAGTTAAGATCTCACTTTGTTAAAATTGCTGCAATTTCACACCTGAGATGATCATTGTGTTATTCTGTCATTAATAAACAGATTTTCAAGAAATAAATGAGCTCTTTTTTTTTTCTTTTTTTTTCTTTTTACAAAAACATTTCTTTATTATTTAACCACACATCAGTTTGATTTACTTGCTGTAGTTGTTTGGGTTTTCAGTTCCAGTTAGCTGATCAATCGATTAATTGAGAAATTAATCAGATATTCAATATTGAAAATCATTACTTGCAGTCTGATATAAAATAGTTCAACATGAGCTCCACCTTAACCAGCTACAACAGTGAACTGTTTATTTACATTATCAATTATTCTGTCAATCATTTTCTGAAATGTCCTGTTTTGTTTACCGTCAGAGAGGACCACAGAAAACAGAGAATTATATATATATATTTGTCTTAAAAATATAACTCAAACTGATAAACTGATCAATTGATTCTGTCATAATCTTGTGTCTTTAAAAACAGGTGGACCTATTTTTTTAAGTATTTCCTGTAACAGTTGTTTTCATTATCAATTAATCTGTTAAATAGTTTCTCGATCAATCAGTAACTTATTTTGTCCACAGCCCAAATATATTCAGTTTACTGTCAGAAATGAGAAAAGGAACCAGAAAATATTCACATTTGAGAAGCTGAAGTCAAACAATGTGGACATTATAATGATTCATTGGTTATCAAAATAGTTAGATTAATTTAATAGTTGACAACTAATTGATTAATTTACAAATTGTTGGAGCTCTTGAACAACGATTTTCCTCACCCATCTGTTCACACCAAACAGTATTTTATTCTTGTCTTACCCACCACTTGTAATTGTTTCCTCAGACCGGTGAAACAGCGCCCCCTGAATTATAATGGCTGGTAAACGGTAGTTTCTGCGGTCAAAGGTGGTATTACATCCACATTGCAGCGGCAATCAGCGGCAATCATGTTGAATCCACCTGGGTGAAGACGGCGATTAAAACAAACGTTTGTATGCGGTCAAACTGCGACAAGAGTTTGGAAAAGAACCTGTGAAGTCTAAAGTTAGTTGTACTCTGGTGTCACAGCCAACTAATTATAGAAAGTTAACTTATTTAAATGCATCAGCGAACGGAGTTAGCTTGTTTTTCTGTGAGTACAGGCTAACGTATGTTTGTCGGAGTGGTTAGCTAGCAGCGATGGCGGGAATCATCGTGGATATGGGACTGTTCACCTTCACGAAGGACAAGACTATGGACTTTTAATAACGTGAGTAAAATATACCATCTGTCTGTTTACTGTTTCACTGTTATTTCCTGCTAGCTTATACATTGGGCCATTTTAGGCTGAGAAGGAAAACCCGTGTCCGCGTCTCTGCTAACATGCAGACGTCAGACATTCATTCAAACATGGCAGAAGACTCGCAGCCAAAGTTAGCTAAATTAGCTTATGAGACAGAAAAGAGACGCAGAACGTCTCTGCCTTTGTGGAAAGAAATATATCCATGGGTGGACTACGATGCTGCAATGCCGGCTATGTACTGCACTGTCTGCACAGAGTTCCCGGATAAAGCCGATAAAAATGGATCATTTTTCCGTGGCAACAACAGCGTTAAACAGGTGGCTCACCTGTTCAGAGAGGGCGTTGAGGGTGTAACTGGTAGAGTCGGGCGATATGTGATATCAGCCATTGGTGATATGTTCGTCCTCAGGTCTCAGCTGGGAGAGAATTCAGTATGTTTTGCGTGCTGTGTACCTTCACTACGTCCAATGGGAAAAATAAACTAACAAACTGTCTAGAAGTTACATGATCTCACCTTATTTTTCATTTGAAATGGAGAAATACACCTTCTGAATTGAAGTTTCTCTCTTTTACTGAACTAAGACGACCTTAATTGGCTCGTTAACGCCTCGGAAAACACACTTAATTGAAACTCAACAGAAAAACATGTCAAACTCACCAAAACCATCTTTTTTTTTAGTCTGCACACTCTTCAAACAATCACCAACTCTGGTTTGGTCAAAATAAATCCTAAATTCACCGCATGAAAACAGTGTAAAGAGTCTGACTGCAGGCTGTTTGTTGAAACAAAATTCTTTTTACTTTTTATTAAATTATTAAGATATTAAAGAGTATTGCATCCCTGTCATTACAGAAATTAATATTAAAGCACATAAAATGTCATACAAAAAGGATGTAAAAAAGGATGAATAAATTTATCACGTCATCAGATGGAAGTATTATAAACCTCTTAAAGAACAGAAACTATTTACTGAAACTGCCAAAAAAAAAAAAAGTAGATAGTGAACTACAGTAATCTGACACCAGCATGTTTGATGTTCTGTAAATCACACTATGTACAGAGAGATTCCTGTGTGATAAAATAGTCGGCCACCACTGATCAGTATTACAGCAGATGTGTTACAGACGATAACATCAGTCTGGACGTCACGCCTCCTCGACACAGTCTGGAGGCTGAAACACAAAACAGAGTTCAAACAGTCCAGATGAGATGAGGAAGACAAGCAGCTGACAGCTGATAATGATCGAGTGATCAGTATGAGTGATTATTTAAGAAATACATTTTCTTGCCGTCTCTACTCTTGTCCTCTCCTCTATTTCTCCCTCTAACTCTTTTCTTTGTCCTGTTCCTATGACCAGACAGTGCCTTTTGAATAGATCTGTGTCGCTGTGTGCTTGATGTGAACCACTGTGCGGTAGGGTGGCACAACACCAGAATTTTAAGCTTTGGTACAATACTGGTATAAAAAAACGATAGTCACTACTTCTTTTGATACCACAAAAAAGTCCTAGGCACGCAAAATAGGCAGCATGTCTCACACACAGGCTCCTTGGACTTTTGTTGTTCACAGAAAGAGAGTGAAACGGGTGAGGTGTTGAAGTGCTGCTCTGAGTATCACAGACCACCAGATGTCACTGTGCTGCTCAGTTTGAAGCCCCACACCTTCTTTGACACAAACATAAAAGAAAGACCTGAAACTTCATCTGCCTCTCACTAGTGGCTCTGATAGAAGGATGGAGTTTCGTATTAAGTCCTAGTCGAGGCTGAAAGACGGATAATTCATTACTAAATTAATGTATAAAGAAAGAAGACAACAGAGCACATCTCATCTCTCAGGTCACTGATATCATCTGTTGCTGTCACGGAGGTGGAGGAAGAGGCGATACTGGAAGTGCCTGTTTTTCACCACATTGTAGACAAATGTTCTTTTATTAAGAAATGTGATGTAAAAGAGCTGCTGATGACGGTGCAAAGAGGAAATTACTGTTACTGTTGTGTAATGACTGGTCATCCTCCAGTTCCCGACAGGTTCCTGTTTTTGTACAGCTTTATTTACTTATGAACACAGTTTGAATTATGGGGGGGGGGTATCTGAAACACTGCTCATTTATAGTGTTACAGATCTCTTTTCTTATGTTTTTTAACGTTGCAAGAAGTCTCTTTGTGTTTTTAAAAACACAACTTTGCTAAATAGTTTTTAAAGCAATAGTTCACCCAAAAAGTAATTTCACTCAATGTCTCCTCCTCCCTGTGCTGATGTGAGGATGGGTGAAGATCTCCACTTCACAAAACACTCCTGGAACTTCAGCGGAAAACAGTGTTGCAGCCAAATCCAGTACAACTGATGTGAACTGTCACCAGTTTTAAAATGTAAAAAAAAAAGAACACAAATAATACTGCATACTGCACATGAGCAGTATGGAGACATTTTGTGTTTTTTTTGTGTGGTTTTTTTTTTTTTTTTTTTACATTTTAAAACTGGTCACTGTTCACTTCAGTTGTACTGGATTTGGCTGCAAAGCTGTTTTCTGCTGAAGCTCTGGGAGTGTTTTGTGAAGTGGAGATCTTCAACCATCCTCTCACCTCAAATCTCAACAGAGACTGCCTCTCTGATGTGTTTGGGTACGCTGTTCCTTAATTTGGGAGTATAGTTGAAAAAAGCTCTATCTCCAATTTTCTAAAACACTAAAACATAAAATTACATTTGTCTGATGTGGTTGTCAGTGACTCACCTTCACCATCATGTTCTTCATCTTTCTGCTGCTGCTGGTTTTTTTTGCCAACATGTCCTGTAAAGATGGATGAGTTACACATCAGTACTTAAAAATGAGTTTTACTTTGTCTTGATGAGGTCGAGACAATCGCATTTATAGTTTAGCTAATGGGAGCCAGGAGGATGTAATCTTAAGTAAAGCTGCAACTAGTAATTAAGTATTAGTTGATTATTAATTTAATTGGCACTTATTTTGATAATTGATTAACTGAATAATCTTTTTAGTAAAAAAAAAAAAAAGTCAAAGTTCTCGACTTCTTAAATGTGAATATTTTCTGGTTTCTGTAGAACTCTCTGACAGTAAACTGAAAATCTTTTGGTTGTGGAAAAAACAAGACATTTGAAGATGTCTTCTGGGATTTGGGAAACACTGATCAACATTTTTCACCATTTTCTGATATTTGATAGGCAAACGACTGTTAGTCACTAGAGATGCACCGATGTCAATTTTCTTGGTCGATTCCGATTTTCAATTTTTCTAAGAACTGCAATTGACAGCATTCACAAACATTTTTGCAACTATTCTTGTAAAAATTGAATATTGAGATATTAAGATTATGAAACGTGTGAATGTGATCTTCGAGATCATGGAATCTCATCACGTGATCTCCTGTAGAAGCAGATGTAAACAAACCGGAGATGGATGCGGTGCAACAGTTTGCTGCAGTCTTACTTTGCCGTGAGAAAAACAGACGCAGAAGTTAAATGAGTCTGGATGAGAAAATGTTTGAGGAGACACATCAACACAGGTTGTTTATTCTTTAGCCAGAACAGGAGGTGAGATTTTGTCCCTCCGTGAACAGCAGTCTGCTGCTAGCTTGCTAACATTAGCATGAAGAACTAGAGAGTTTCCGGCTGTTCTGAGACATTGTCAGCTGCTCTGTCTCATTGTAGACTGTCTGTCTTCTTTTTATCCTGTTCTTGGAATCTGTCACTGACACCAGCTTCGTGAAAGCATGTGTCAGAGTGTGTAGCTGTCATCAGCGCTGTGTTGATATCACGGTCAATTTGTCTGCTGCGCACATGACGTGACCATCGTGCAGAACGTGTGTGACAATGACCGGCACAGAATCGGATTTGTGATGCTGACCGGCCGGTCACCGGTCATGGCCGACCACTTGAAAACCGTCCCGATTCCGAGCATTGCTGATTAATCAGCGCAAGTCTATTAGTCCCATAATCGACTGATTAATCGACTATGAAAATAATCTTTTGTTGCAGCCCTGGTGTGAAATTAGCTGCACGAGGATAGGATAGGTCAAATACTAGTCAAATATTAATTTTGCTGTTTGAATACTGTGGCAACAAACAATGCTTCAAAGTATTCAGTACTGCATAGTGATACGTGACGGTATCTGAGCAATATTCTGTCAAATTAATGAAATGAATGAAACCCAAAAATATAATATTTGGTTCCTGTAGGTGAAAGTTACCTTTTGATGATGATGGATGTCACTATGATGATGAGCACAGTGTGCAGAGTGAAGAGAACCAGACGAACAATCAGCAGTTTGTCAGCAGTGCCACTGTTAGTTTCTGTGAAACAGGACAGAAAAGTGTTGGACACAAGACAACAAGGTAAAAAGTACAAACCTGACTTCATCTGGAACATGCATGCCATCATTTTCTGTACGTTCTCAGAATTCAGATGTTAGAGTTTAGTTTCAGTCGTATCACATGATCTTCATCAGCAGACAACATCAATGTTGCCAGTTGTAAATATTCAAATGTCCCTTATTCTCAGCACAGTGATGATGGAAACTGATGAAGAGTATGTGATAAATGATTGTGAACTGAAGGGAGACGTATATCAAGCAACCCCAGTTCCCAAAGTTGTCCTTGACTATAGCAAATAAGTACAATTGTTTTTATCCAGAAGAGTCATGAGATCATTTAAAGAAGAAAATGGGAATAAATTCCTCCTCAACTCTGTTCAAGTAGAATAAGTCAGTAACATTTCACTACAGAGAAAACTGATGAGACAAACCTTCCTCATCAGCCTCCACATGCAGACTGTACGGCAGGGAGCCTGTACCGCTAATGGTCTTCAAACCACAGGTGTAGTTCCCAGAATCCTTTGTGGTCAGAGAGCTGAGCTTGAGGGCGGGGCCAGACTCTGAGAGGTTCTGGTTGTCTTTGAACCAGGCAACCTCTAGGTGGTGGAATGCAGAGCAGAACAGTGTCACGTTTTCACCTTCTTTCAGCTTCCTGTCTCTGCTGGAGCTGTTTATCTTCATTCGAACACCATCTGAATTAAAGTGACATGTTAAAGACTTGTTAGAACTTTTAAAGCCACCATTTCTAGTCATTCACAGATTTCTTCACTTTGTTTTTGTAGAGCTGCAGTGACCATCAGAACATCACCTGTAGTTTATTAGGGGTGGTTAATCTGTCTGATTTCCCGATCCGATTCGATTATGATTATTGAGGTCCCGATTCAATTACCAACCGATTTTCGATTATTAACGATTATAGTATGTACGTATATAGTCAACTTTACATTGATTCGGTGGAATGATGGGCTTCAGGTGGTCGTCTTTAACCCACCCAGCCTCCTCCGGATGAAAGCGGGAAATGTGAGCCCTCAAGTTGCTCGTATTGCTGCAGTACTTCAGTTAGTGTGGCAATGTCGACAGACGGCGTGCGTTCTATTGACATGTTTAGAGCTCCTGCCATGAAAACCAAAATGAATCCACACACTCGCTTTGAGCCCAGATGGAGCTGAGTTGATTGGTTGGTTGCTCGTTGCTGGTTGTTCCTCGTCCATTTTACAAACCTGCTCGTACGGCTCACTCGCTCTGGTCGCTGCACGCACTTGCGAACTGGAACTGGGCGCGCTCGTGTGACGTTCAACTTCAAAATAAAATAATGCAAAAAATAATTTATTTTTATAAATTTAATAATCGATTCATACTCGTCCATAATATAATCGCGATTAATTAATAATCAATTTTTTTCACCACCTCTATAGTTTATGAGGGTAAGGAAGGCTCAATGCAGTAAGCAACAAACTGGCAGCACCACTGTTATTAGGTCTATATGACAGCGAAGATGAGGAACAACATGAACACTGAAACACTGGATTGTATAATGATGCTTTAAATTTCCTGGACTATGTATTAATTGGTATATTTCAACTTTCAAGTCTATTAATTTTGAATTTTTTGAATTTTCCTTCACTGACAGTTATTTTACTCTGACTCTTCACAGCTAAAACTGAATGCCTGTCTTTTTTTTGTCCATGATAAGAAGCCTGTTAGTCGGTGACAAGTGTAGTTAGGATTTCTTAAGGGGGCCAAGCAGTTAGGAAAATTAAGAAACTGATTTCTTTTCTTTATTACAACTCTTGTGCAAACTCAGACACTAACTAACGCTACCTACTTCACCTGTCCCTCTTCTCCACTCCGCTCGTGTTGCACAGTGAATTGTTTTATTTTATATTATTGTCTTTTTAAATATATATTTTTCGTCTGTTGTCTGATTTTTCTGTTTTCTGGTTTTATCAGCTCCCCATCTTTCTCCTGTAAACCTGTTGTAACTTTTAAATGTGTTATTTTAATTATTTCTATTGTGTTTTCTGTTTTTATTTTCACAGTGAAGCACATTTTAAACAGTTCAGAGGATCTGATCCACAGACCACCTCGTCCCCTTGCTCATTACAACTTAGATGTTGAACTGCTCCTATGGTTGTACTGGGACAACAAAACTATAAATGATTATTAATATTATTGCCATTGTTTATTTTGATAATATTAGCAGATGATGCTCTTACCAATGACAGACACTTCCACTCCTGATATGCCAACAAAATGTGCTCTGCTGTTATCAGCCTCCATCCTGAAGCGAAAGGTTCCCTTGTCCTTCGACTGTATGTCTGTGATCTGTAAAGTGCAGTTTTCCTTCTTGTCTCCCAGGTATTTGTAACGAGGGTCGTTGTCTGTTGAGTCACTGTCGTACACAGACGGGGTGTCGCCCTGACACATCCCATGGTTCTGACACCAGCGGACTCTGATGATCTTTACCTGAACTTCTCTTCCGTTCTGACTGACAGACTGAAGTGGTGTGAAGCTGCAGAGGAGGGTAACAGTCGAACCTTTTACAGCACAAACAGGAGCTGGATAGTTCACAGTCTGACCCACAACACCTGGAAAACACAACACAGTGACAGCTGAGTTTAAGAATTAAGGACCCTGATTCAGAGTGAGTTCTTTGGTGTGAAAACATTAAAATGGGTCTCACGCACTGATGTTAAAAAAAAAACAAAGCTGTGATGTAAATACACGTAGCACCTTAGAAAATATTGAGTCCATGTCTTACCAGCCAGCATTAACATGAAGCACAGGGGAGTTTTTGTGTCCCAACCTGCCATCTTATGTTTTTAAAGAGTCAATGTAACGTTTGTCTGGTTCAGAAGTTCAGTCAAACAGCAGCAGAGCTGATAAAAACACTGAGAGGCTGATTCTAAAGGTCTGTGAGGCCACTTTTTGACTTCCTCCTTTTTTTTTGTCCTAAGGACTATATTTGTATAACCTGTTATAAGAAACAAGCGTATCACTTCCTGTCGTTTGACTGGTGTCAACATGACAGGAGGGGGACGACTCTTTTTGTAATGACTCACATCTTTATGTTTCTCTGACCGGGAACGTCATGTTTTCTGCTCATCTCATTCTTCATGATATCCAAAGAAGAAGGGGGAATATCTTCAAACTGCACAAATGTTCACTTGGACTTGAGAATGAACTGATTAAATTATTTATCTGCACAAATATTTAATAGGTTAAAATGAGGTGATGACATTTTATATCCACAAGGTCAAAGGTCAGCTTCACTGTGACATTATATTCAGCCCTCATTCAGTCCTCCTAAAAAAAAAATAATAATTCTCTAAGTGAAGACACCATGGATGTTATCCACTGGAATCACACACGTTTAGTACAAACTTCCATTTTGCTTAAAAACAAACAAACAAAAAAAACAACTTTTAACACCTTTTGTTAAATTAAGTTGCAAGTGACTATAGTGGAAAATTCCATAATAAATTCCTTCAAGCTGTTCATACATAATATGACATAGACAAGACGGTAAACCAAAATAATACCAACCCTGTGATGCAGTGGAAATGTATTTCTTTATTTACTGCAGATGTCCTGTATCAATGTAGACGTGTCCCACCTGGTCACCTGGTCCTCAGGTGAGACGGCGTCAGTGTGCTGGTGTAAAAATAACAGACGTCACACTGAACACAGCCCCCCTTCATCTGTGTTTCCGAGATCCTCTCATCCAATCAGACGGGCTTCACAGCTCGCCGCCCGCCTCCTGAGTCGCGGTCGAGGACTCCTGGTTCCACTGAGTCGCACAGACAAGGACGGCGAAGAGGAGGAAGAGGAGGGAGGAGGGATGAAGGTGTATTGTTCTGCTGGTCTTCCTCACGGTGACTCAGCAGGTCTGCAGGTTTATAAAGACGCAGCGATGCTCAGTATGTCACCACAGAGACGATGGCCTGGCTGCTCTGTATCGCCTGCGTCCTGGTCTGCTGCCCGGCGCTGCTGTGGGGCAAACCTTCAGGTACACCTGATCACCTACCTGTCTGTCTACCTGTCCGTCCCTCTCTTTGTCTCTGCCACTGTTGTTAATGTCACACGACTAATGTCTGCTTTTGTCTTGATCTTTTTCTGTTAGTTCACTGTAACCTAATTTAAATTGGGATTCACAAATCTCATGTACAGAATAAACACACCTCTCAAATATAAAGTTTGATGTTTATAAAGGTTCAGTAGTTTCCTCGAACAGCTGCTCACTGTTTTTTTTATCAGAGAAACAGGAGGAAATAGTGCATTTGTTGGGGACTATTTTCAGCAGCGGATTAATCCACATTTGTTGCTACAGTGAGTATTTGTGGTAGCAGGATTAGACTTGAAATTCCAGACTTTACCAGACTTTTTGAAGTCAACTTGAAACAGCTTTTTAATTTCATTCATTTGATTTATCTTACATTTTGATATTTTTAAAAACCACTGCATTATTACTGATGCTTTTTCATCATCACATTTCCTGTAAATACTACTGTGTACTAAGATTGGACAGTTTCCACCTTATTGACATATGAGGATGTCTGAAAATCACCCTGAGTTTCTATTTATTCTATTATTCTAGTTATTTTCAGATTACTCAGCAGAAATCTGAGAGAAATCATCAGGATTTAGGCTCCAGGCCGAGCTGATGATGTTACTGTGTCCTGTTGTTGTCCAGAGTATCAGCTGGAGTCAGAGAGCCGGAGCCAATGTGAGTTGCTAAGAGGTGTGGCTGTTGCCAAGCAGCAAGATAACGTCCCTCAGTGTACGGAGGATGGCAGATTCAGGTGTGAATCTCTATCTCTTTCTACATCTCTTCCGGTTTCTTCATTAAAGAACCGACAATCTGATCAGAAAGTCTGAGAATATAATTAAACCTGATGACTGGTGACTCCACACTGATGCCATCTTCTGTTTCACGTGTGTAATATCAGCTCACTGCAGAGCGATTAAATTAATAAACGATCAATTCTGTTTTGTAAATTAAGCATCATCGTATTTAAAGCTTTTTTAACTGGTTATGAAACTGTGCCAGTTTAATCCTGATGCCTGTATGAAACCAGCCTGTGTTTAGATTTTCATCATTATTCTCAATTTCATGGAAAAACATATAAAAGGTCTGATTTTTGCGACAGTATGTACCAAATGATGTAGAACTGCAGTGATTTGTTGATTTATTTATTCGTTGTCAACTATTAAATAATTTGGCAACTGTGTTGATAATTAATTAATTAGTTTGGATCTTTTTCTCAGCAAGTTGTCCAGATTCTTTGATATCAGCACCTTTTAATGTGAATATTTTCTGGTTTCTTGTCCACAACCCAAAAATATTCAGTTTACTGCCATAGAGGAGGAAAGAAACCAGAAAACATTCCCATTTGAAACGCTGAAATCACAGAATTTGGACTTTTTTCAATTAAAAAAATGACTGAGAATGATTATTGTTTATCAAAATAGTTAATTTGATATCAGTTAATGATTAACTATTAATAAGTTTGTGTCGTGTGAAAGGAAAACATATGTTTAAAAATCCTGAACTGTGTGTGTGCGTGTGTGTGCGTGTGTGTGCATGTGTGT
Source organism: Lutjanus erythropterus (assembly GCF_056507025.1). Classification (NCBI taxonomy): domain Eukaryota; kingdom Metazoa; phylum Chordata; class Actinopteri; order Lutjaniformes; family Lutjanidae; genus Lutjanus; species Lutjanus erythropterus. The sequence goes on along the minus strand of NC_139325.1, from coordinate 35,261,589 downwards.
GTGTGTGTGTGTGTGTGTGTGTGTGTGTGTGTGTGTGTGTGTGTGTTCAGACCTGTCCAGTGCAGTGGGCGGGGTCAGGAGTGTTGGTGTGTTGATGCTGAAGGTCAGGAGGTCATCGGGACTCGAACCAGCGGCTCCGCTCCTCTTCACTGTGAGAGACGCAACAAAATACTTCAACACATTTAATGATCACATTAAACATGTCACACATCACATGTTTTATGCTGTGTATGAACTGTTGGTGTACATCTGTTTTAATTCGTCTCTTAAAAGTACAGTTCAAAAATACATATTTCTCCTCCTGTAGTGCTGTTTATCCATCATGATAGTTTTGGTGTGAGTTGCAGAGTTCTGAAGATATCGGCTGTGGACGTGTCCGTCTCCTCTCAGATATAATCTATAATCTCAGACTAGATAACACTCAGCTTGCGGTGCTCAAAGCACCAAAAAATGTCTGAAAGACTCAGCAGCAGTGTCTGTTTCCAAAAATCAGAGAGACAGATAATACACAGACCTTGTTGTGAGCAGTTTCATGCAGTAAAGAAAATGGACCCCATGTGAAACTGTTCACAGCATGGTCTGTGGATTATCTTGATGATACCGAGGCAGTGGTGGACCAGCAACTCCTGTCGTTTGGAGGTAGAAATAGTCTTGGCTGCTGTGAAGAGTGTAGCGGTGGATTCAGAGGCACGTCAGCAAAGGCTGTCTGATGGCAAAGTGCAACGTTTTCTAGTCGCAATGAACGTTTATTTACACCCAAATCTTTGTAAATGCTTAATAAAAAGCTGAACTGATATCATTTATTAATTTTTACTATTTAAAGCCACGTGTTCAGGGTCTTTAAAGGGATAGTTCACCCAAAAATTAAAGTTCAGTCAGTATCTACTCACCCTCTTGCTGACTGAAGGTTGGGTTTAGTTTTTTAGTCCACAAAACTCTGCTGGAGTTTCACAGGAAAACAGTGTTGAAGAATCTCCCAAACAATGGAAGTGAATGGTGACCGGTTTTCAGAAAGGGGGGAAAAAAAACCCAAAAACATAAGATGCCTCCTGCTCGTCTGGTGAAACTCCAGCTGTGTTTTGTGGACTAATAAAACAAACCTGACCTTCAATCAGCATGAGGGTGAGTAGATAACAACTAAAGTTCCTTTTCTGGGTGAACTATCCCTTTAACACCATGAAAGAAAGATCACCTGAATAGCTCTCTCTTCTTCTCACTCTGCCTGTCTGTCTGCAGGTCCGTCTCCCTGCCAGCTGCAGTCCGTCCTGCGTTGTTCCCCTTCAGGACTCTTTGAGTCTATTCAGTGTGACTCCAGCAGGGGGCAGTGTTGGTGTGTGGATCAGGACGGCATGGAGCTCTATGGGACCAGACAGACCGGGACACCCCAACGCTGTACGTACCAATAATACTGATGCTGCTGACAAAACTGCAACCCCGTATTGTGCCGAGGCCCACGTCTCCACATGTCAAGTTAGCAATAATGCATATTCAGTGTGTGGTAAAAGTAAAGTTTGCTGCAGATCATTTCAGGTGACAGTCACAGTTTGCAGACTTTCAGGCAACCAAACTTATCATGAGAGAAATCAGACTTTTCTGATAGTTGTACTGTATGGCTAATGTTAGCCTCTGAAGCTACGGTGTCTCTGTGTTTTTGTTCCAGCAGTCACACAAGGACTCAAAATTAAGTTTTTTCCTCAGTGTCCCACAGCTGTCTTGATTTCTACTTTGAACTGTCCCAGACTGAAGTTCATTCTTTCATCATAAACATAAAATATAATTCTGTTATACACGCTCGCAGCACGAAGTTGACAAACATGTCTCACCTCCCACAGAGGTGGCTAAAGTCCACACATTCTTTACTGCAGCAGAAATACAAATACTTGTGTTTAAAAATAGACTCTGGTAAAAGCAGAAGTACTGATTTAAATTGTTTACTGCAGTAAAATTGAAAAAGTACAAGCTATGAAATATACACAAAGTATTTTAGTAAAACATGGCTGTCTTTATGTTGTTTTTTTGTCTTGCTACCTCTTTTTCATTTTACATCATGTTTTTAATGGTTCCATCTAAAATTTTCTTACATTTTCGTTTTTGTCTTGTCTTTTTTTGTCTCGACACTTCTTTTTCATTGTTGCTTCATTTTTAAAAAATGTTTTTACATCTTTTTTTGTCTTAAGTAATTTTTCATTCTGTCATGTCTGTCTTTTACGTCTTTTCTGTCTTGTTACCTCTTGTATGCTGTTTTTCATCCTGTTCTGCCTTTCTTGTCTTGTTTTTGTTTTGCCTTGTCTTCGTCTTGTTACGTCTGAATCGTTTTCTATGTGTTATTGTTCCGTCTGTTTAGTTTGAAATCAGTCTTGAGGGCAGCGTGCAGTGATGCAAGATAAAAATAATCAATAACTCCTCCAAATGCATTAAAACTAAAGTAAAAAATAAGGAAAGTTATAATAAGTAACTTTGTGTCTCCACCCTTGTCTGTATTTAAACATGTCTTCTTCACTGCAGGTCCTGGCGGCTGTGAGGTGAGGTTGCGGCGTCTCCTCCATGGCTCCACCTCTCTGTCTCCTCCTCAGTGTGCCGATGACGGCAGCTTCCTCCCCGTTCAGTGTCAGTTCATCAACATGACCGACAGAACGCAGCTGGACCTGCTGCACGCCTTCAACAGGTAACTAACGTCTGTCTGTCTGTCTCTCTGTCTCTCTGTCTTCTTTTCTTTCTTGACGGGTGCATTTCTGTGTATCTGTGTGTACTTTTGGACGACAATGGTTATTTTTATCATTGCTCTGTCTACCACCTTTTGTTACAGTGAATCATTTAGTCTATAAAGTCTGAAAAAATTGTGAAATACGTTCATCACAATTTCCCAGAGTCCAGAATGACACTTAAAATGTCTTCCTTTGTCTAACCAAGAGCCCAAAAACCAAAGACTTTTTATGTATGGTCAGAAATGGCAAAGAAAAACGGCACATTTAAGAAGTTGCAACCAGACAGTGTTTGAGATGTTTGCTTGAAAAATGACTAATATAATTAATCAATTATCAAAATAGCAAGGTAACTATCATTTAATCAACTGATTTTTGCAGCTCTTGTATATTTCAGTGTGTATCTCTGTGTGTTTGTGTGGTTTCAGGTTCCCAGAAGCCTTTGAGACATTCAGTAGCTTCAGGAAGTTTTTCCCGATGGTTTCCTCCTACTGCTTCTGTTCAGACAGCCGAGGCAGAGAGCTGGAGAACACAGGTACACACACACACACACACACACACACAAAGTAGAAAAAATGTTAATACATCCAGTGTTCACCTCTTCTTCTGTGGTGTATTCCTCCTCTCCAGGTGTGGAGCTCCTCCTGTCTGAGGTGTACGACTCGGCGTTCTCTGGTCTTCAATCTGGTCGCTCCGTCTCTCAGACAAACATCTACAGAGTCCTGCAGAGGAGGATGCTGGGAGTCCGTCTCGCCCTCACCGGACACTTCAGATGTAAACTCATCTTGATTCACTTCAACGGATTTTCATGCAGTCTTTTAAAACTATTTAAGCTGGTTACAGTGGCTCTAAACTGGTTTAAACTGGTTTCTTGAGTTTGTGTCTGTAGATAGAAAGTGGTGTAAACTGAATGATGCTGCTTTAAAGATGCTGCTGTGTCCCTGCAGGTGTGAACATTTGGATTTCTTGTCCCTAAATGAAAATGGTTTATATCTGTTTAAACTCATCATGATAATATTCATTAAATGTAGGACTGTTGTTTTCAGTAGTTTCAACCCTGTATAGTTAAACTGGTTCAGACCAGTAACAGTGATGAGGAAAATGAACAATCCGTCCTCATTAAGAAAAAGTTTAAACCCTGGTGTAACGTTGTTTTGGCAAACTGGTTTAAACTGCTTTAGAGAGTTAAACTGTCACTTCTGAGGCAGCATCTGTTCCAGTTAACATCGGTTTGGATGTCATACCCGTCTCTCAGGTCCTTCTCCCTGTGAGGAGGAGCGGCGGGCAGCGATGGAGGCGTCCTCTGGTTTCATCCCATCCTGTGAGACTGGAGGATCGTTCAGCTCCAGACAGTGTCATCAGGGGGGGCAGTGCTGGTGTGTCGACCCCGCGGGGACGGAGCTTCCTGGAACGCGACAGCATGGAGACTCGCTGGTCTGCAGTGAGTATCCTGGATCATGTGTTGTTAAAAACATCCCCTGATAAACTGGACACAACTGCAACTTCTAATCTCCTTCAGAACCATGAACTGACATGACGGCTTCAGCGTACATGAATTTGGTTCTAGTGCAAATAAAATACCAAAACAACACTTTTTTTATTCCTTAGTTTAAAGAATGTAAACTTCTTTTTTTTTATTTTTTACACATTATGAATCTAATTTACATTTGTAGTGCCGAAGCAGGTAACAGAGAGAACCAAAAATGTCCTGCAACACATGAAAAACACCTCTTGGACATGTTGACAAAAATGTGATTTTCACTGGAGGGAATCTTTAAAGTCTCTTGAAATCTCTCAGGGTGTCTGTAGCCAGTTACTAAAGTCTGTTTAAAGAACCAGAAAAGTCTGAGAGGAACATTTGTGAGCCTCATATTTGAATCAAGTGACATTTTGTGAGACTTTTGGGTTTTTTTTGTCTTCCTCAGAATCTCCAGAACAGACAGATGCAGATTCACGTGATTAGCTTAGCTTAGTACGAAGACCAGAAACAGGGGAAATGGCTAGCTTATTTCCGGCTAAAGGGAATAAAAAAAACTGCTTCCAACTCCTCTCCTCTTGTTTCCTCCTCTTCCTCCTCCTGTTTGGTCTCCCTCCTCCTCCTCCTCCAGGTTCAGGTCCTGCTGACTGTCTTTCTCAGCGTCGTCTGGCTCTGTCCCGGCTCTTCTCTGGTCCCGTTGATCCATCTTTCCGGACCTCCTCTGGCAGCTCTCCGAGCTCCTGTCTCTCCCTCCTCCGGCCTCTCAGGGAGCTCCTGCCAGTGGAGGCGGAGCCAACTTCCTTCCTTTCTCGCCTGGTCGAAGTCCTCCACGGTCTCTTCCCCTCGGTGGGCGGGGCTCTGCAGGCTCTGGCTCGCTCCTCCCCTCGTCGACTCCAGGAGAACCTGTTTGGAGGGAAGTTCCTAAAGAGCTCCGCCTCCTTTAACTTCAGTGGCGCGGTGGGAAATCAAGGGGCCCTCGGTCTGGAACGACTCTCCTCTCAGAGTGTCACCGTCAGCCTTCAGAAGAACCAGGAACTGGTCCAGTCTGTGAGCAGAGCTCTGGAGGACGCTGCCTTCCTGTCTGCCCTCCAACAAACGCTGAGAGGACTGAGCAACTCACAGTCGCTGGAACAGGTAGAAACAGGAAGCTGAGTGATGGAGGGATTTCAAAATGAATCTCTTCAGTTCTCCTCTTCATCAGTCAAACATGAGTCTATTTAAAGTACATTTACATAACAAGCTGTTACTGCTGAGTCTGCTGCACAGTTACTTTAGTGTTCATACAGTTGATAGAAACACATCTAATTCGCTTCACGTGGTTAGAATTTTACTATTAAACCTGAAGTTTTTGGATTAATATAATTATGGATTAATACTATAGTGAAGTACTGTAGTGCTGCAGAGGTGACCTGGTCTAAAAATCTTCTTCTCCAGATGAAACAAAACTTGTTTGTTAGGTTCAGACCCCAATAAATATCACATTAATGATTTGAATTGTTTTTTTGTTTTTTTGTTTTTTGGTAAAAGTTAAAATTGTAATGCTGAAATGTCATTCTCACTAATCATACCACACATTGCATTTGGAGTATCAGTCAAATAATTGCAAGTTGACTTTTTTACCATATTGTGTAGCCCAAGTTACATTCCACCACTGTTTCACCTACTGTAAGTTCATTGTTTAAGGTATGTAGTTGAAAATAGATGAAATCTTAACCTCCATGTTGTTTATTGGCCCAGATGTGATACTCAAACTCAGAAGGATTGATTGATTGATCTGTTGATTGATCTGTTTGGTCTCTGCTGGTGAAGAGATGTGTAGTTCAGGGAACTTGTAAATCATCATAAACTCTGAACAAAGCAGCAAGTATGTTTGCAGATTCATCAGAGTGGCACAGATCACTCACTGTGACTCCAACTCGGTTCATTTAATGCCACGTTTTGTTGTTTACACGACCTGTATCAAATTCAGAATCATAGTGGAAAATTTGGCCTGTGTTTGTGCAAACTGAGTCTGATCAGAACTGCAGAGCTGCTCTCATCATGACTGAAACTGTTCTCCATGAAGTCTGTGTTGTTTTCCAGGCTCTGACTCCTCTGCTGCGTTCCTGTCCCGAAGACGAGGAGGAAAACTCAGCGGCCATCTTTGTCCCGAGCTGCACGTCCGATGGTGCTTTCCGGGCGGTTCAGTGTCGGGGTGAAGAGTGCTGGTGTGTGGATCCTGAGGGTCAGGAGGTCTCAGGGTCACGTGCCGCTGGTCGTCGACCTCGATGTCCGTCCCGCTGTGAGAGAGAGCGAGCGACCGCTCTGAAGGTGAAAGGAACCCTTGCAGCCGGGGCTGAAATCCACATCCCAGCATGCTCTGAGGACGGAGACTTCCTGCCGCTGCAGTGTGTCGGATCGCGCTGCTTCTGTGTGGACAATGAGGGGAAAACGATGACCGCTGGGTCAGCAGGGGGCGCTGTCACATGTAAGATATCACACTGATGTGTCGGTGAAAGATTCAAGATTTTAGGAATGAATTAACTTTAGTTATAGGTTTCTGTTCAGAATTTTTTTCCAAATTTTTATCATTCCATCGACTAAAACGTGCATCATAGCCTTTATTCTTTTAGTCAATAGTTCTTTGTTCTGTAAAATGCCATGTAAAATTAAGCAGCTGGAATCAGAGAATTTAGAAACTGTTGAAAACTCATTGATTATTTGATTAATCATTGCGTCTCCAGACTTAAGACTCCTTGGCTATGAACTCCAGAAAATGAAAAGTTCAGATCATTAAAACCCTCAGAGGAGCAGGAACCAGATCAGAAAATGATACAGATCTTTTCTTCATCTGTTCTGGATCTCAGTCACATTTGGTTTTACTGTACTTTTTTGTATTTCAGTGTTGATGTTCAGTCTGTCTGTGTCTGTTGTGTTTCAGGTCCAGAGAGAAAAACACAGAAGCTTCAGTCCTCTGCAGGTCAGATTAAACTGCTCACATTTAATTAATCCCACATTGACTCACAGTGAAACCTTAAGATAGTTGTGATTTAGATCCTCAGTGCAGGACAACACACTTCTGCTGCATTCAAAGACTCAGAAATCTCTGTATTTTACCGATTTAGATTTGTTCCTTTCTGTTCTCTGGTCACTGCTGAATAAACCAGCTCAGTGGGAGAAGTTTAAGAAGTTATTTTATGCACATGTTGTCAAATTTAAAATAAAAAAAAGAAAGATTTGATTTCTACAGACAGTAATGGTTTTATCTACATTTTTAGGTGACTTTTTTCAACTTATTTACAGATTTAACTTTGTGAATATGAAATTTTACAATAATAATAATTAGTTTCAAATGAAGAAAGCAGTGTTATTGTAGATATAGCCAGGTGATAGTGTGATACATTCACATGCTCCTCGGACAATCCCAATTCCAGAACTGGTAAATCATTCTTCCCATTTCTGTGTTTCTGAGCTTTAAGTCGGAATGTGGAAACAGAGACGCTACAAAGAAGATGTGTTTACTTTTGTCCGCCATGTTTCTACGTATACGATGTCAACTCGACAAATTGTTTACTAAAGTTTTTGCCGTCTATCCAAGTTGTTGTGTCTGACATGATGACGTATTCACATTAATTTTACCAGTTGGGAGCTAATTTTTCTGATTATTCTGACACCACATGAATGCACCATTAGTCTCCGCAGAATAAAATGTGACATCATCAGGCAGAAAACGCCAGGAAGTAGCAGAAGTTTTCAGTTTTCACCTTCACAGAGGCAAACCACTGATAAACCAGGAGAATGTTGACAAACAAATCACATAAATTCAATAAAGAATAAATGTGATAAAATATTAATCCATTACAGTTCCATGTTAGTTCATTAAACAACTAATTAGAACTCTGTGCTAACCTGTTAGCATTGTGCTAACTCACAGGTGGCTGCTCTCAGGCGTTGGCTGAGGTCACAGCCTTCAGACAGGAAGTGAAGAGCATCATCACTCTCTCTAACTCCTCCCACCTCCCACTGGGATACGGATTCCTGTTGGCCGAAGGTCTGCGTCTGACCCCGGAGGAGCTCCAGATCAGCCAATCGGAGGAGGAGCTGCAGATTTCTGAGAGGCTCTTGAGCCACTCCAGGGCTGCTCTGCGATTGGCTGCTTTCTCCAGTGAGTCACAATTCGTTTCTGTCAAAAAAAGTGGCAATAATTTATTACTAGTTAAGCAGCAGTTGACAGCAGTGAGATCGGCATATTGACATTTAAACATTTAGTGATGATGACAGAGAAGGTTAAAACCGAATGTGTGTTTATGCTGCAACAAAGTGGGCAAAACAACCCTGAACTATATTATTTATTTATTTATCTATTATTTAATGTTACACGGAACTTTGACAGTATATCTGAGGGATAATTTCAGAGTGAAATACAGTCCCTGAAGTGTTCAAAGGAACCAGCAGCTCCTGTTTGTTTTAACCTTGTTGTTGTTGTTTTCAGCTGTCCAGATGTTTCTGCCTCCTCAGCGTCGCTCCTACCAGCCATTCACTCCACAGTGTGATGCTGACGGACGCTGGCTGCACACACAGTGTTACCACAGCACAGGTCTCACACACACACACACACACGCTCTTAAAATACAGGTGACGATCTGTTGGTTGTTATTTTTTATGAAGTGACGGAGTCTTCATCATTCTGTGTGTGTGTGTGTGTGTGTGTGTGTGTGTGTGTGTGTGTGTGTGTGTGTGTGTGTGTGTGTGTGTGTGTGTTTTCAGGTCAGTGCTGGTGTGTTGATGAAGATGGAGAGTACATCCCTGACTCACTGACCAGCCGCTCACTCCACCTGCCCAAATGTGAGAGAACACACACACACACTTTTTTTTTTTTTTTTTTTTTTTTTTTTTAGCAGAGGTGACATCCATCCTTCAACACTTGTGTG